>NW_026533204.1:0-160000 GCF_028296485.1 Oppia nitens | reverse complement strand
AACACACATTTATCATAAAATATTTTAACGCTAAATATAGTGATTACAGATTACTACTACAACTAACTAAAAAAAACTTTATATATATTTTTTATTTATTTCTTTTCTAACTATTTGTCAGTATAACTACAATGTATAATATAATGGGTTATATACTGTATATATAAATGAAACAAACATTAATCATGTAATCGATTTGGTTATCGATTTGCATTATATATTTCTTTATGGAAACCCTCTACCAAAATAAAAAATCCTACCGTTGCTTAAAACTATTTAACAAAAAATATATAATAATAATAATAATAGTAAACCCAATAGTTAGTGAAGTGATATTAGGTAGCTCTCAATCAAGCGTATAAATATATCGACACATTGTAATTATCATTTGGCAATAATAATAAAAAAATAGTAACAATTTTTCCTTGTTCAAAATATAATACAATAATATAGTATTATATTAATAATTTTATCGCTAATTAATTATTCATACGATTCATTTAGTTTTTTATTCACATATATTTATAGTAATACTGTATACTGTACTCTATCTAAATGTATAGCCAGCCATAAACATAACACATTAGTATATTAATGTTTTTTTAGTTTTTTTTGAAAAAAAAATTTTGGTATAAATATCTATATAATACAGTATATTATATTATTATATACTGTGTATATACTATATATAATAATAATTATTATATTCAATATTCTATATATGCATATCAAGTTATATACAGTATAATATATTCAGATACAGTACATAGTATGTACTACATACTGTATAATATATACTGTATTTATATAAATTTATTTATTTTTATAAATAATTTTAATTTTTTTCATTGAAAAACTCAACACAAAGCATATTATAAAATATACTTTTGTCTCAATTTTTTGTTGTTTTCATAATAGCCTCTAAATGAATTCATCTGTAGTTTTAATGTATATTTAATGTGTAAGAGAGWGTGTGAGAGAGAGAGAGAGAGAGAGAGAGAGAGAGAGAGAGAGAGAGAGAAATAGCATATATTAATAAAATAAGTAATAGTAAAAAATGGGAGAGTAAAAGAAATGAATAACAAAAAATAAATATTTTTACTATTTTTTCGGTTATAACAAAATTTTTTTTAATCAAAAATAAAAATTTTATTTGATATTTAATAGTATAAAATATATGAATATACTGTATATACACTGTATATTAAATAATATATATAAATATACTTTATATACATATAAAATTATATATTTTAATAGTATATCCATTATAATTACCAAACACAAGCAATCCTTGAAGTGAATATTAAAGATAAAACAACAAACAAAATATGGTATATAATATAATATACCAGTATATACTGTACGTATAAAGCTTATTATAATAATAATTATGATTAACATGAGAGAAAAGTGTATGTATGCGTGTGTGTGTGTGTGTGTGTGTGTGTGTGTGTGTGTGTGTGTGTGTGTGTGTGTGTGTGTGTGTGTGTGTGTGTGTGTATGTGATTTTGAAATCAATCAATAAGCTAATGTCATGTGAAATAGTCGATAGAAAATAGAGTGAATGAGAGATGAGTTTGAAAAAAAATCTTTAAAAAACGTCTATTTATAGTAATTGTGTGAATATTGTTGTCAAGCGATAGCATAAGAATATACTGTAGTAAAGTACATACACAGTATGGTATACGGTATGTGGTGTTAAAATATGACATATCACTAAAAACTCATGATATACAGTATATGTTGAGTAAATTTATGTATAAATACATTCTGTATATTATATTATATAAAGCACTTTTAATGTGATATATATTACTAAATGAAAATGTTTTGCCTAATTGTTGGACCAAATGGTGCACAAACTTCACTTCAACTGAAATTTGTTTGTTTGTTGGGTTCTCTCTCTCCCACTCTCTCCCGGTTCTCTCTGTTGCCAACGTCTTAAACGAAGCCAACTCTTTGTATTTGATTGGTTGACCATCTCATCCATCGGTCGCCAGGAGCTCAACATTTGTATCTCCCGTTCCTCTCTCTCTCTCTCTCTCCTCATTCACTCAGTCAGTCATTCTGGGCTAATATATTGTAGCAATTGTTGTATTGAAATGAATGGAAATGTGACTCACACTCGCATACATATAATATAGTATACTAGACATACAGTTCCTGAACATACAGTATGCCTATTGACAAAAAAGTGCTTTTAGCCCTGTGCTCTGCTCCAGCAATTGTATGGCTAATGCCAGTGCCTTAACCAATGAGTTTTTGCAGCGAAAATCCTTGCAAATTGGGAACTGGAGAGCGGAGATGTGCTCTCAATGCTGTAATTGTCGTCAACAGACTGACTGACTATAAAAGCTATAACTTATTAAATATAATACGTTATGTTATGAGTGGCAGAGGAAGGCTATATCATACAAGAAATACTAAAAAAAAAAAAAATAATAATAATACTCAATACTCTCTCATTTTCACTAAACATATGACAGTTTTTTTTTGTTGAAAAGTGTAGGAAAAATGTACACAAATTTAATGCCTTTCTGTGCTTCAAATGCATAGATGAGTGAAAAAAGTATTGCAAAAAATAGCATTTTTTGAAATATAAATACATTTTTTCATATAACTTATATTTTAAACATACTTTACTACACCAATGAGTAAGAAAGAGAGAGAATATATACATATATACTGAATATATACGTATATATTTCAACTAAAAAAGTATTATACGTGTAAAATACAGTATATACAGTACAGTATAAAATATATACTATATATATATTGATATTATATTATATTATAAAATTTATTTTGTATATATTGTATGACTTTTTCGGGTGTTTGTGAAGGACTTAAAACCCACACCAGAAGAGCCTTCAAAACAAAAAAATACATTACATTACATGTTATAACACTATTGTGTGTGTGTGTGTGTGTGTGTGTGTGTGTGTGTGTGTGAGAGAGAGAGAGAGAGAGAGAGAGAGAGAGAGAGAGAGAGAGAGAGAGAGAGAGAGAGAGAGAGAGAGAGACTGAAGACAGGCCTAAGCGTTAAAATGAGTTTTCTTTTATAATTTTCAATTCACTTAAAACACATTAATTTAACCGTATATTTGCTATGCTTTACGATTTGTATGTATGTATGTTAGAGTATTAATACTGTATCTATCGTATATGTGTCGCATATAATAAGTAATTATGAGTACACACACAACAAATACATTATTACATATATTAAAAAAACACTACACAATAATAGCTGATTGTGTTAATGAAAAATATATAAGAAAACGAAAGAAAAGTATTTTTTCATGAATTTTTTGTTTGAAAAACAATAATCAAAATAATAGATATTTATATATATATTTAAGTGAAAAATGTTGACAACTCTCGCAACTCTCTACTATCTCTTTGCTATTACTTTCATATAATAGACAAAAACTTATATATATATCGATAGAGAAAAAAGTTTTGACTTTGATTTATATGCCTATTATTGTCTATCAATATAATAATAGTTGTGTTAAATCTATTGCAAAACTTAATGTCAAAATCAATGATTAAGGACAGACAGCTCTCGCAGCTCCCGCACCACGATTTTAATGCCCCTACACTTTATACAACAACACAGATATATCCAAAACACATGAAAATCCTGGCCAGCCTTGGCTGTGGCACCGGTAGTATTGGTTGAGCGATTGTATAGCAGTGAGGATACTCATAGTGAAAGGCCATCCCCGGTATCGCCTGACCAGTACTTTATCATATATGTATGACTCTCTCTCATATGTTATACCACTTTGTATGGCATATCCTTGTATGGCGTGTGCTATGCATATCCCCGAAAAACTTTATTTGCCTTAACAACCATCAGTGCTAGTTCTCTCTTTCTCTCCCGTTCCCCCCCTTAACGCTCCCCATACAGTATATGATTGCTAATGCATTGAGTGAGTGAGTGAGTGAGTGAGTAAGTGAGTAAGTTAATGTGTGCACAGTATATATGATTGTGTGAGTGAGTGAGTGAGACTCAAAGCACCAGAATTACTGAGAAAAAGCTCACAATTTATGTATGATTTACACAATAGATTTACTGTCAATAATATGGGCCCAACATTTAGGCTTAAGTCGACTGATATTAAACCTTTTTTATGACTATAAACGCCTGTACAAAGCCTGTAAATTTATAGTACAGTATTCACTGTGTGTGTGTGTGTGTGTGTGTGTAGTACAGTGTATACCGTATATAATATACAGTACAGTTTATATACAGCACTTGTGTGTGTATATAGCGAGAGGTCACGTATAGCTCAGTTTAATCAAACATTATATTAATTGATAAAACGCTTGTGTATTGTAAACACCATTACATTAACTATTACTATACTGTAGTAAAAAAAGCTAAATATATATTATATACACGACATTATTATTATATAAGTTTAGGTTTTGTCATAATATTTATTATAATATTCATATAACAGGAATTGAAATATAAATTTTTAATCAAAAAGTTTATTATAGAGTATATTATATATAATTTTTAGACAATTATCGCAACAAAACTTTTTTCTTCAATGAATGAATGATTGACTTAAACTAAATGAATGAATGAATCGTATCTCTAATAATATACTGTATATAAAGTATAAATATATTGCCAAATAAATAACAAACTGATATTAAATGTTTGTCAAATAAATTTACAAAAGATATATTATATATATATATATACTGTAGTATAGAGGTATAGATAGATAGATAGATAGATATTTACTCTTATGATTTGGCACTGGTATTGTATTTTTAGGCGATTCTCTACTCGTATACTGTTTATTATACTGGTTATACTGTACTGTATGTATACAATAGCTAGACTAGACGGTAGTTTGGATGGCACTTAACTATTAAATTGAAAGGCAACACCAAATTCAAGTATGAATGCATTGAAGCACTCATTATTATAGCTGTTTTTCAACGTTCAAACCAATAGGCAATCTCTTTCTATGGGCAAACCATTCATACACAACAGTACCTGTTATCAGGCACAGGGAGACACAATACAGGGGCGCTTAGTTGAACTATGCTGGTCTATACTAAGGAACGGTTATACTTGCAAGCAATGGTAGTACTGGTTGGAGTTGTCATGTTTTCTATGACTGTGCACAGTCTACTTTTCTCCAATGTATATGTATCGGTGCCGATGTTGCTATGCTGTCTGCCATTGGCCAACAGCTGTTCACTGGCACCAGTGATTGGCTGCCAGTGCTGTCACTGTATGGTATAGCCATGAATGCAACAAATATATATAAATTTATATATATTAATACACTATTATATACTATACTACGGCAGCAGCACTGGTATATACAGTGTATATAATAATACTATGAGAGTGCTATGCTTTTTGTGTGTCGGGCCTCACATCAGCTGAAACTCACACAACAACAACACAACAGACAACCTCTCAGAGCTGTACTGACTGTCAATGCGTTAACATCAGAGTGAGAGACAGTTTTTAAAAAAAAAACTTTTTATTTTATTTAATACACACAACCATCAAAATAAAAAACTACATAAGCGTGTGTAGTAAACAATTGCATTGCAATTGCCATCAAAATTGAACTTTATATGAAATAATTTAGTTTATATAAATTTTTTAATTAATTATTATTATTATTAATTTAGTGTTTTTTTTAATTTTTTCAATTATTTTAATTTTGTTGTAAATATTATATATTATTTTTGAAAACTTCAAGTCATTTAACTCTTTTCAAAAAAAGACATTATATTTTATGATTATTATATATTATAAATATATTTCTAGCAATAGTTTAGTTGTTTTTCAATTTAGTTATTTTTTCAATTGATATTATTATTATTTTTTAATTATTTTATTGCAAATATTACAATCATATATATATAATATAAATATTTTCCCCAATTTGTTGTTGTGTTATATAATAAATAATATTAATAATAATAAAATAAAATATATTATTATAACCACTACTGTATAAAAAAACTCGTCCAACACTTAACTCATTATAAATGTTGCTTTAGTTGTGACCTAAAAAATTCAATTTAACTCAATATATATATAAAATATATATTAAAATATATTACTATAAAATTTGATAATAATTGTCGACTATATTGAAGTTATATATTTACTACAAGAAAAAATATATATATTATATACAGTATATATCTATATATTATTATAATAATGTTATTAACAAATACTACAAATTCAATTCAAATCAACAACAATATCAACAAATGTGTCACTAAATTGGGTGACATTGTCGTGAAGAATGGCCGCACAAATGGTCAAACCGGTGGTCAGCCCTTCGCACCCGTCAATGGAAACATCGCGGCGATGGCCAACAACAACAACCTGAACAATACACCACAGCCTCTGCCGGCAATTGGCGGCCATCATCGGCAGCCGCAACGGGTCAGACACTACTCGCAGCAACAATTGGCCAATAATTTAATTAATCAGACGCTAAATGGTTCGGTCAAAGCCAGCAAAGACATTGACGGTATGTATCTATTCTTATCGATTGATTCAATGATCACATCATACATATTACTACTACTACTAAACAGACAAAGACATTGTATGGCAATACATATACCATCTCTTCTCTACTCTTAGTGTGTCAATCAATATCTCTCTCTCTCTCTCTCTCTCTCTCTCGTGTATTATATAATAGTAGACTATATATATGTTACCAATCGATGACTTACTGTCTGTGTCTTTGTCTGCTTTAATGCAAATCTCATACAACACACTATGATATGATAGGCAAACAATTTTATTTTTTGGAAACATTTTGTGTGTAACAAAAAAGTTATTATATTTTTAAATATTATTTATATTTTAAAGATTTTCGGATATAAATGATATATCTATATAATAGAGTATATATAAGTTATATATATTTAGATTTAATATATCAATTATTTTACAGTGCATATTATTTTAACCCAAAAAAAAGTTGTTTTTGATTTTTATTTTTTATTCAAAAAAAAACATCAGATACAGTGTGTATGTATAACAGTATTTACTCTTTGTGTATGTATATTACACAAACATACATAACAACAAAAATAATAAAAAAAGGGTATTAAAAATATAAACTAATAATAGTGATAATAATGATATAATAAATGAATAAATGACTCAATGAATAACTTAGATAAGTGAAAACTGGATTTTTTAAATCTCAATTGAAATCTCAAACAAAAAACTAAAAAAATAAATGAAAAATACAAATAGAAATATATTATATATTRTWTMTATATATATATATATATTATTTAAATAGATAATGTATTTTTGTCACTAAATTTGGTCGTCCGGCATAAAAAGCCCTAAAATAATAATACAAACAACACTATTGTATGGTTTTTGGAAACGCTATGCCTATTGTTGAAAAAACACTGTTGTTTGCGGCGATTCAGTTGTATAAATCAATTAAAATTATTTCACAGTTTTTTCAACCAAAAAAATAAATAAATAATTCACTCATTTATTCACACAATTCAATGAACAGACAACTTGACAGCAATTGAGAGGAGAGAGAGAAAAAAAAGTTAATTGAAATACACATGAAATATATGCTATATATTCACATAAATTATATTATATATAATATATATAACATGTTATTTCCAATTTAATTGTCAACTCAATTGTTAAGTAAAGTTTTGTTTGCCCGTTTCATTGAATTAATAGTATATAATATATACTGTATAAATGTACAAATATTGTATGAAACAAGTATATTATTACAATATACGGTATTAGTAGTATTAATTTAGTAATAGTATTGTGTGTGTGTTCAAAAAGGGGTATTTCAATACAGTATATACAATATAAATTATTGTACCATAATTGTGTGTGCAATTTTTTGTCAATTTTTATCGTTAATTGTCTTAAATTATTATTGATTAGCCAATGGTTTTTTCAATGGTTACACAGTTAAGTAAGTTGTGGATATAAAGAGAGAAAAAAATGTTTAGTAACTGTTTTTGACACAATTTTTTATATAGATATATAATTTCCAGTATTAATGTTAATAATTGGTTTGTTGTTTCAAAAGTTAAAGAAAATAATGATAATTGCCAAAAGTGTTTGATTATGTATTGTAACTAAATATTATGTATATACTATTATACACATTATTATATAGTGTATTACAGTATAATATAATATATAAGTAAAGTAGTGTCTCTCAATTCAAGTCATTATTTTTCCCCTCGATTTTTTGAGCCGTTTTCCCAATTGAGGACAGCCATAGGGTTAATATAATATAATATATAGTTTTAGTTAAGTTAGTTAGCAGTCGTTAAAAAAAGTTGTCGTCATTTCTAATATATATAAAAATCACTTGTATTTTATGAGACATTAGTGCAAAATTAAAGTGTTATTTAGTTACACTTGCTTTGTGTTATTGAGATTTTCAACAACAAAAATTATATACTATTTTTTGGTAGTCGTGTATGTTTTAGTAGTAGTAGTTAAATGAAATTAAATTGATTATAAACTCATGAAATTATTATATTTATAAATAAATATATATGACTGAAAAAACGTAATGTACTATTTAGAGGTTAAATAGTGATTAAAAATCGTTTTAACCATAAAAATACAGTAATATTAACTATTATTAAATTGTATAAAATGATACTGTATATTTAATTGGACCAATTGTATGGTGCATAACAACAACAACAGATATTATTTAATATTAGCCATACATTTATATACAGTATTTATAAATAGCTATACACTGTATATACTATTCTACAGTATATACAGAGAGATATATCTGCACACTATTATTAAAATATATTTTTTGTCTTTTTATTTAAATATACTGTATTTATGATATATTATGTGTACACTGCATTCCCCCACGCCCTCCCCTCCCTCACTCGTTTGTACTGCCAGTGCGCTCTCTCTCTCTTTATTTCTCTCGGTATATCTTAGCCTAAAATATTGTATCAGAATTGTAGAGAAAAAAGACAAGACTTAACAGAAACACAAAACAGTATTATTATTATATAACAGTTAAGCCATAATCAAGGTTTTCAAGGCTTGAAAAATGTTTGAAGTGGAAACAAGTGTTGGCTAATAACACAGTTTGTGGTCAAATAGTGTTGTATGTGCTGTCAATTGTACTCACACACAGCCGCATACACACACACACTAACAATACCCGTGTAGTCTATTTGAAACATTTCCAAAAAAATTTCTTTCATTCAAAAAATGACAAACACATTAACACAATACATGACAACTAAAATATAAAAATTTTGTGCAAACTTTTATGTGTTATTATTATTATTAATAAAGAAAAAAACTAATTTTGGTTTTTGTGTTATTTCTTTTTTCTATCGTTAAAAATAGAGGACTCAATCAACTCGTTTGATTGCGAAGAACACGTCAATTATCTAAAGAGGAAGATTGAATCGACATTACGCGAGGCAAAAGAGGCAAAGAAATTAAGCTGCACTGAGATACTGATCCCCCATCAGCTGACACAACACATCGCACAAGATATCATAGCCATGGCCGAGACCGAGCCCTGCGGTCTACGCGGATGCTGTCTCTACATTAATATCGAAGAGAAGACACTCTGCCGACGGTTGGGCGAAGTCAGGCTCGACAAGGGCTCAGTTCCCACATTCGAGATGTATTTAACGCTGAAGAGAGCCATTCCCGGATGGATTGATGCATTCGAGAACCGACTCCTTCGCAAAGAGTCAGTCATTCTCTCCGAAGTCTATCGGATCTCCAAAAAGAAGCTCTATAGAAGTCTTGGATCTCCTTAATATATATATATATATATATATATTTACCACAATTAAAAAAAGACAAATACAAAATACAAATTATTATTATATAAAACAATAAAACGCTAGTATTTTTTGAGTTGCGTTCAATAACGCCAACCCATCGCCACATACACACAGACAAACCATACACACAAACACCACACATACCTCCATACCATTACCACCCGATCATCCCATTCCTCACTATTCCTCAACATATAATCCTTCAATCCATCCAATCAATTAATAAGTAATAAACACCTGATCCGTTACCATATCATTGTCCATCGATAACTCCCGATATCCCCTCTATTTTGGCATTCAATTCCCATTTCCACCCATCCATGTCTACACTTTTCGCCCATCACTTGTTCACTACAACAAAAAATGTCTTAAAATCCCACCATTTGATAGATAAACTATATTTCAATTGCTAATTATTATTAATAATTATATTTTAAAAAATACAGAGAGAGAGAAAAAAAAAGATTTTATGAACAAATTGATATAATTTTTAAAAAATTGTGAAACGATTTTTATTTATATATTTTAATTATTATTTATTTACAAATATAAAGATAAAAAAACAAAGAAAAAATAATTGTGATTTATGTGTAATTATTATTATTATATTATAATTATTATTTTTCAATTATGTTTTTGTTAAACTTTTTAATAAATACAATACTTATTATTATTATATTATTATAATTTTTAGTTATAACTCTAAGGTCAGACATTATGAGAATAATGAAAAGAGATTTTATGAAAAAAAACGAAATAAAAAATTAAAAAATAATATTTTCTAAACCTGTTTTGTCTATTATTATTAAAATTATTACCGGTATTATTAAAATCATATACCGGTATATAAAATACTATAATATATAATATATGTATTTTTTATTTAAAAAACAACAACACACTTAATATATTGTATATTATATTTGATGTTAATCCAGGTAATTTAAATGTGATTGTTTTTTAGTTGTTTGTTTACTATGCGCCAAAATTGTAATTTCTTCAAAATTAAAAAAAAATTAATATATGATAATTATTATAATAATAGTTTGGTAATAAGCTAACAGAAATGATAATCAAAATTAATGTGTTTACCAAAAAAAAATCATGAACATATATCAAAATTATATATTTATTTTTTATAATATAGCTTTTATATAACTTACAAGTTAGTGTATAACTAAAATATATAATATATTGATTGGCAGCCATTTGACAGTACATATTATTTGATATACTGCATATACACAGTATATTTATATATATATATATATATACTGTATAAAGTAATGTCAATGAATCTATAGAAAAAATGCACATTGCAATAAAATATTTTCAAATTTAATTAATTATTTAAATAATACAAATGATATATTTATTGCAAATAACAAATTTAATTAAACAAAAAAATAATTTTATTATTATTATTATTATTTGCAATGCCCAGGCAAAAATAACATTTTAATTAATTATTGATTGGAAAAATTAATTCAGAAACATATTTTATTTTATTTTTTAAAACAATATTGTCTATTAAGCATTTTTTAAATATTAAATAATATATATATAACATATTTGCTACTAACTTATTTTCCTTATATCAATAAAAAATACCATAAATACAGTAATTATACTAAAAAAAACTATATTACAATTAACACGTGGCTAATTATGTAATAATATTTTCCATATTACACAAAAAAACAAGTTGTTTACCTAAAAAAATATTTATTTAATAATATAAATTAAATAATCAAATGAAATACAATACACACATAATATACAGGGTGTCGACAAATATTTTATTTTAAATGTTTAAAAAACCGGTGTTTAAGTTTTGAAAAAATAAATTTTATATAAAATTATATATTTAAAAAATACAGTATTTATAAATTCTTATATGTAATTTTAATTGCAATCAAGTTTTTCGTATATATATATACTGAACTATATAATATATTTTATCCAAAAATAATATATTATACTCACTTTGTGTATGCATGCATTGGGGGGTAAAACAAAAAAAAATATAGTGTATATATAAAGTTGAATAAAATTTGTTATCACTTTTCTACTGTATATTACGCTATTATATGTATAATACTGTACAGTGTATTAAATTTATATAAACAACACATTCAACTCGTTTACACACAATTGGGTACACAATTACGGCCTTCAAATAATACCGAAAAACTGGTTCCAGTAGTTCTATATAAAAGTGTACGTAATTTATACTCTAAGAAATCATATGGTTTCTGACATAATAACATTTTTTTGTATTATTAATAGCAAACCATATGATTATTGGTTTTTTAAGGAATTTTTTACATGTATTTTATTTATTACAGTATTATTGCAAAACATACACTTATTTTTCCTATACAATAAAAACAGCAACAAAAATAAGTTAACTAATTGTTCTGGCTTATAATTTCAAAGTCTAATTTAAATAAATAACAAATTAAAAAATTTTCAACTATTTTTTAAAAATTTTTGCATTGTCACTTTCTATGCATAATAAATTTTAAAAATAAATTTATTAAACCAACTAGCATAACTTTTAAATAATAATTTTTTTAATTGCATAAATTATTAAATATATAAACTATAATACAAATGTTTTTATTATTAATTTCAATAGTAATGTATAAATTTTAATTAATTTTTAAAAAATATTTAAATAATTTAATTTCTAACTTAATTAACACATAACTATACATTAGGTGTGCGACACCTATAGTGTGTTAAACATAGCAAATACAACAACAACTGTAATCATTACAAACACAAACATATAGTAAAACGAGACACCAGTGGCTGCACATAGCGATCATATATAATGGTAAGCATATGATAGAGACAGGTATGAGACGATAGGTGTCACCAATTTATTAGGTATCTCTTGATTACAGTCACAGCTCACTGTATGTGTGTTCAAGTGATGCAATTATGCGATACAACAACAAACAGTAAGCACTGGTATTATATTATTAATAAATTTAATAAATTATAGGACTGTCCGGCTATTGATAAGCGATCGCATGACTTGTTTATTATTATCAACTGATTGTATGTTTGTTTGTCAGTTTGTCTGTCATCTGATCCGTTAATCCATTGATTAAGAAGAGAGACAGAGAGAAAATATATATATATATATACAGTATATTATAGTCAGTCATATGACACAACACCCGTGCCATCAATGGGTCGCACAGTTAGATATTTAGTAGTAACGGGTTTATTGGTATCGCTAGTGATTGCAATGCTAACTGTCCGGTCGGTGTCCGCCGGCGGTAACGACGATGATCTCACGCCCCAAGTGGTTGCAGTGGTCAGTGATGACATCAACACCACTGCCGAAGCCATTGATGAAGACAACGATGATTTAAACGATGAAACGGCAGACGAATCAACAGTAGTACCGGCGATGACGGCCACCGACGACGACACAGATGTTTGGCCGATCGACACAAATGATTCGACAACAGCGATGGTCTCCAGTGCTCAAGACATGACGGCCAACGAGTCGTTAACAGACGTGCATACTGTCAACACTGCCGCAGCCGAAACAAAAGTTAACTGTACGCCCGTCAACACCATCTTAGCCGTCGGTACCGACAATGAGGTCAGTGATTGTTTTATTATTGAATATACTGTATAATCTCATTTGATGATCAAAATGGTCTGATCCCTGAATGTCTGCAAATTTTCATTGAAATGATTGCACAGACAGACAATCATAAGACATACTGTTGTTATTGACTATCTGTGTGTCGATAATATTTATAACAGACATCTTATCAATCAATTATTTGCTGTCTTTAGCTATTGATATTGAATTTGCATTCAAAGCAAAAACAGATAGATTTTTAGATATATAATAATCATATGATTGTATAATACATTTAAGAAATGTATATTATATTAATATACGAACAAAAATATATTAATATTATACTTAACTAATGTATTAATAATATTTGTTGACCTAATTCATGACAAATCATTTTTTTCCAATTATATAACAAATATAATTGTTTAATGAATCACTTAATTACTTACTTAAGACATGACATTTTGCTGTTTTTTTCTGAACAATTGGACTATTATTGTCTAATAATTGATAAAAAAAATTGAATATTTTATAGACAACTCTCTCTCTCTCTCTCCCAATAATTTATAGCGGATGTTTGCGTTATATTTTTGACATTATTAATATTTATTACAATCTTAAAGATAAGATATTTATTATTATTATTATTAATTTTTAAAAATCATACAATATATTATAAGTGATGACAGCAACAAAATAGTGTTTCGAGTAATCAAATTTGAAATTAATATTTATTTATTACAATTTATAGTATTTATATTATCGCATATTTAATTTTTGCACCAAAATTGGTTTTTATTAATATAAATAATAATTTAATAATAACTTAATAACAAAATTAGTTGAAATAATTTTTAGCTCAAGTATTAATCAATAAAAGCATTATTTTTATTTTTAATGAATTATTTTTTAAAGTTGTTTGACTTTTAATTAATAATTATTATGAAACACATGATAATAATAATAATTAATATAATAATAATCGCACGAATAATAATTAATAATTAAGTTACTTTACGATTGACTTGATTTTCACATTTCAGCAATCATTTGATTATATTTTAAATTACAAATATAATAATTTGATATAAATATAAAGATATTTATGTATTTGTTTCAATATTAAAATATTTTCTTTTATCTGTAAAAAATCATTACTATTTTAAAATATCATTTGTATGTAATGACTAAAAAATATAGTTTTCTCTGTTTTTATAGTATATTAAAAAATAGTAGTCAATTGAGGCAATAAATTGATCAAAACAAACAAAAAAACAACAAAACTAATAATATAACAAATTAATTACAAATAATAATTGTTTACAATGAATAAATCCTATTAATCTCTGCAATAATAATTACTTTCATATATAATAAATTTATCAATTTAATAATACTAACTAATTAATAACTATAAATTTTGAAAAACATGTTTCTATTAATAAAAAACAATCTTAATAACCAACCATTAAATTTACAAAACAAATTAATAATAAATCACAACTAATCTTTTTTTAACAATTAAAATAGTAATAATTTAAAATACATTAGTAATGTATATGTTTATCATAAATCTTATGTCATTTAAAAATTGAGCTCATTTTGTAAAATATATTGTCAATTCTGTTTTATGGCTTATATATATATATATTTATATTTTTGTTTTGAGACAACTCTTTTGAGAACATTTCTAACTTATGACTTAAAAATATTGTTTTAAAATTTTACAATTAATAGCAATTAGGTAACAATAGTTTGCCTTAAAATTTAAATATACATGTATACAGTGTTATATTTATAAAAGTATATATATATGTTTACAATTGAGACAAAAACAAGTGAATTCTAGTATTTGTATTTTATATTTTTAGTTAGAAAAACAAGTGAAACGAAAATCAAGTCATTTATATACCAAAAAAAAGCAAATGTTGTTATAGTTGTAAAATATATATATATTTGCGATGAGTTTGTTTTTGAGTGAATAGTTTGACAATAAAATTTTAAATGTCGTGTTGTAAAATGTGTGTATGTTTTTATAAATGTGATGTTTGTTTTAAAACAATAAAATTTGCAATTTATATATAATTTTTGTTATTAATGTGTAACTCATTTGTTATGTTATGTGTTATTTTGATGTCATTTATATATATATATATATTGTTTGTTGAAACGTATGATTAAAGCAAATAATGCGAGACTTTAATTATTAATATTTGTTTTGTCACAAAATATATAATGTATTTTACCAAATGATATATAAATTATATACAGTGTTTATTTATATATAATTGTTGGGGCAATTAATTGACAAGAAAAAATTGTTATATAAAAACAATATATATTTTGTGTAATGCTTTTTCAATGAAAGAAAAGTAATATATAATATCTATTATTATAATTGACTCTTATATGAGTATATTAAAATTATATATATGCAATATGTTTTACATATATATTGAACAACATAATGCAGATTCAATAAGTGGCACATAAATTGATTTTTTCTCACTCTATAAATAATAATATTAATCAATAATAATCGTCTCACACAATAAGCGATAAAATGAATAATTTGATTGGATATATAAAATGGTAATCAAATGTCTATATATGTAATAATCACTGTTATATTTGGAAGAGAAAGCAAATGATATTTTTAAAAAAGAAAAAAGATTTAATGGAAAAATTTTATGTATTTTCTATGAATGTATGTGTAGTGTGTCTGAAAAAATAGTTTTTAACTCCAGTTCCCCTATCTTTCTCTCTCTCAATCTGACAACAATGTGTTATTTTAATTACAAATATCCATCGACTGTGGACTGTAGGCTTCGTTTTTGATGCTCAGAGAGGCTGCCGATAGAATCGGATCGTGCGTCAGCTCATTAAAGTGAAAGTACTGTTGTGCGGGACTGGCCGATGGCAACGATGAGCCGAGACCCGAGCTGGCCTGACTGGGAGACAGAGGCGATGTCGGTGCTGTGTACTCTTGTTTAATAATCCGATGTAGACTCTGAGTGGCGGCAAATTTGTCGATTTCGTTGAGCGGTAACGAGTTCGGTGCTGTCCTGAATGGGTCACCGCCGCCGCCAGTGGACATGTTGTTAGTATTGTCGCAATTATTGTTTGTAGTATTATGACATGTATTGACCTGTAACATAAAAAGCATAGATAACATTAGGTTAAAAAACAATTTATATTACAATATTCAACTACATATACATAATAACGATAGCAAATGAATGTAAACGAATCAATAGATCAATTGTCAGCAGCACTGGTAATATCATCGATACTATTATTATTGCTCAATATTGTGGCTATTTTTAACAGCAATTTTATTTTATCAAAATAGTACTTTTCAAAGTACTATAATTGATAGCACAGGGAGTGAGTGAACAATAATTGATTATATTATATATTAGTTAATTGAGGTTTTATATATATTAATATATATCAGCAATTATTGTTTGTAGATAAGGTCTGAGATTGTGAGCACATGTACAGTAAAATAAGACTGAGAGATCTGATGCAAACCAGTGAGCTCTTGAAGCCATTGTTTCGATACAAAGTTCATTAATTAATTAATTAAAGTAATTATAATAAGTAAGAAAATTGTGAAACCATTTGTGGCCAATTTGAGGTGGAATTCGGTTGGTGTTGTGTCTGAGAGTTTTGTTGTCTCATCTGTAACTGTAAATCTTGGAACTGCATCTGTAGTAACCGATAGTTGCTCTCCATTTCCCTATATTTCTTGTCCTGTTCATTGAGTCGATTATTTTCTCTCTTGAGTAGTCTCACATAGTCTACGGATGCCTTCAATATGGTTCCCTTATTTTGTTTCATGTCTTTGACGAGATCAAAGTGTTTGGTGTCCTCCGATCGGGGCAACAAAGTGCCCAACTCTTTGATTCGGTCGTTAATATTATAACGTCTTCGTCGTTCAATTTGATTGTGATTATCCTTTTTCTGGCGATCCTTTTGCCACGCTTTAAGCTCTTGATCGTTGAGTTGTGGACACGATGATGAAGATATGTCATGAGTAGGTGTTGTCGGTTCCTGTTCCAGAAAGTAGTTCATATCGGCTGGAAGTGTGGCGGCAATGGCTCCGACTAATTGGTCGTCCATTTGGGCCGACACATCTCGACTATCGAAACCGCCCAACACATCGAACACGTCGTCCAACTCGGATGTCGAACAGGCAGAGCTGGGCGGCGCTGACAATGGACTGTCGGGACTCAATGGAAATGGGGATTGCGGACCATTTAGGCCTAAGGCGCTCGATGATAGCGAGTGACCAGTGTTTTGGTGCGTATGGGTGTGATCTTGCGGTTGCAGACAATTGGGTGATAGCTGTGAGGGCACGTTCGGCACCGAATGTGAATGTATCGGATGGGGATGTAATGGACTGTTGTGTTGTTTCTGTTGCGTCTGTAGCACGTGATAATTGGTCGGATTCTCCAGAGTTTGTCGAACCAATTGTTGGCTTTGTTGTACTTTTTGTTGAAGAAAGTGATGCGATGTCATCACATGAGGGAACTGTTGCTGCAAACTCAGCGGCACTGATGTCGTGTGCTGAGGTTGTAGAGCACCGGGATTTGTGGTGTTTGTCACCAGCGACTGACTCATCCTCGGCAACGACACCGGCGGCTGTTTTTGGCGCAACTCTTCTTGGATGAGCTGCTGTTTCATCAGCTGTTGCTTGAGGTTTGTTCGGCTCATGGCTTCAGGCAAACGATGATTAATGCGATCCGTTATTAATAATAGCGACGACTCTTTGTAGGGAACAGACATTTACAACAAAATAATTAAAAATAAAAAGTTAGTGAAAGTCAGTGACAAAACTATTTAATTATCAACAAAATATATATATAAATAAATCACAGAAAAATATAAAATAAAAGTTGAAATTTCTTTGAAATTAGTTTAACTTTCGCAACAGTTTGCTTAACATTTTGACTTTTGTTTTGTTTTTGAATCGATATTTTCTTTTTGTCACTTTTTTCTTAGTTCTTTGACAGGACATTAAAAGCACAGATCGTATCGGATATTATATATAACTTTCATATACACTATATCTTATATACAGATGAAATGCTAACAAAAAAGTCAACAAACTTATAATTTATGCTTATTTTTTGCTACTTTCTCCTCAAATTTTTTTTCACTCACTCTCTCTCTCTCATCAACAGTAATTCATACACACATATAATATATAGTATATGTAATTTATATTACAAACAAAGAGTTGTAG
This sequence comes from Oppia nitens, assembly GCF_028296485.1. Classification (NCBI taxonomy): domain Eukaryota; kingdom Metazoa; phylum Arthropoda; class Arachnida; order Sarcoptiformes; family Oppiidae; genus Oppia; species Oppia nitens. The sequence goes on along the minus strand of NW_026533204.1, from coordinate 141,266 downwards.
TTCAGTGAAAAAATAATAATTAGAAGTAATAAATAAAATAAAAGTAAATTAAAAGTCAAAGTTTTTTTGTGAAGAGAAAGGAGAGAACAAAAAACTTATATTATTTTTTATTTCTAAGAGAAATGTGTAAAAATATAAATAATAATATTATTATTAATCACCATTTTTTGACTAATTAGACAACAATGATATATTCATATTTGCAGTGCAAATAGTTTTTTAATAAAAAAGTTGAAGAGTTAGAGAGTACACTAATTTAAATAAAATAAATGTTATTTTTAGAGGTATTTTCCCTATTAATTATAATGTATTATTTATTATTATTATTCAGAGAAAATTTAAAAACTCTCATCCAATACTTGTTTACCATTGAGTTCAAGGATTTCTATGAGATCCACACATTCACAACAAAATTATAATTTAAAAATTATTTATATATATATTTAAACACAAAAACACTTTATCATTGTTTGTGTTCATTATTATAACTCACTCACACCGACAACAAAATACATTAAACCTCACGTAAACAATGAATAACATTTGGATGATATTAATATCAATTATATTTTTTCAACAAAATACTTTAAAAACACTTTTATTTAAATGCTATATATTTATAGTTACTATAAATTTTATATCATAGTCTAACAACAAGTATATACTATATGTTTGTGAGTGTATGTCTGAATCGCATATATTAATAATAAAACTTTTTTAAACATATTTTTAAATGCCATTTATTATACAAAATTATACTTATTATAATATCCACATTTATATTTATGGTGTATTATTTATAACTATTAAATAAATAATATTTAATCCTTTAATTGAATTGTGAACTCCACAGCAAAAACGAGTTTTTTCAATTCAAATCATTTATTATTTATATTTTATTGCTATTAATTTCATATAAATTTTATCGATCAAAATGTCTTTTTTAACATAAAAACTCAACATATTATATGCTATCAGAATATATATATAATTTAATGTGTAGCGCTTAAAAAATACTTACGGGTTTTAAAATAATTATTTTTGTAAAAACTGCACAAAATGTATATCCAATATAATTAAATATGATATGAAATGTTATGTCTATTTAATTAAAAAAACACATCAAAGCGTAATTATTAATAAATTAATTTATTTAATTAGCATCAATAAACAATATATATATACTGTATATAATTATTAATTGAAACTATTAGGCAAACAAATCAGTGCATCCATAGCCCATGTGTTTAGTGTATTGTGTTTACAAGTGGTTAGTCTTTAACTATCATTTTAATGAAATCACTTGAAATATATATATATATAGTTCGTAAAAATCAATAATTATAAAAATAACTAAAATTAAAAATATATAATAGCTATTATTATTATCACTGATAGGCAAACATATACACAAAATTTATTGACGTGAATGTGCATCTAATTAATAAGTTGGTTATATTAAATTTAAAAAATATATATATAAATTTATATATATATTATTATAGTTAGATTGGTTGACTTGTGCTGAAATTGATAGCACTTTTTAAGCGCACAACACATTACATATCATATTAAATACAGACAACAACATATACAGTAAATTTATATATAAATATATAACACATACACACAACACAACAAAAACACGTTAAATACTAGAAAACAACAGTAAATTAAATCTCGATTTGCGTTATAATTATTGGCAAAAACAGTGCGTTTAGTTATGTTGTGGCCATGAAATTCATATACAACTAAATATATATATATATATATATAAATGCCAGTTAATAGTATTTACTATTTTTATAAATATCTGATGTATTTTAAAAGCTGTTTTAAGAGTATGAAAGAGAAAGAGAGAAACAACACAACAAACGTAAAATGTGTTTGAAATTTATATTTAAAAGGCATTCAAAATATTTTTTTCAATGTTTGCGATTATTGTTTACAAAATATATAAATCAAGTTAAAAATTTATGTCTTTATAATTGAATTTTGTACTTCAAATTGGAAAATATATATCACTATTTTAATATATATATATTGATTATTTAAATTTATCAAAAGTAATGACATTTTTAAAACTATTAGTATTGAGATTTTTCTCACAGCAAATAATGATTTTATATTTATATAAACTATTTTTTATATTTAAATGTCCACTAAATTTCATATACAGACAAAGTGTATATGTTATGTGATATTAATGTTATGTTATTTTGAGGCAAACATTGATCATTAAACACATTTTGTTATCAATAATTTTTTTTTTAAATATTTGTTAATAACATAAGGAAATTAACATTTTTATAGTCAATAGATACTTACTTTTATTTTGTCACTTATAATAGCTTTTTGTTTGACATTAGTTATCAGATATTATATTTTTTATGATTATACGATGATATTTCCAATTGGTTTGTTGTAATTTTTTTCCACATAAATAACAATAATAATAGTATTAATTGACACTTTTCTTTAAAAATATTACAAATAATATCATAAATATATCAACGATATGATGATCGCATAAATAGACTTATTTTTTCATTATTATTATTATTAAGTCATTATTATTATTATTATTATTATTATATGTTTATTATTAATAATAGTCAATAGATTTYAATTTCAAAACCATTGGACGACAACAGTCTATAAATGATATATTAATACATTAAAACATATATACAATAAATAATTACAACAATATTAAAAAAGCAATTGTATTGATAATAATGATGAATGATGTCTATATAATAAAAAATGTACTTGGTTAAATAATTATTTATTATTGACACCACTACTACCAGTATTGTTGTCTACAATATATTATTATAAATATATGATATATCTTAATACTAACTAATTAATAATAATAATAATAATATCAATAATAAATGTATTTAATAATAGCCATAGCATTCACTGGATTCGTGTTATGTTTTCATAGCACACATAAATACTGTAACTCCTAATGACTACTAATAAACATTATATTATATATCATACAGTATTTTAACAACAAAAACAACAACATTGCAAAAGYATTGGGCTTTTAAAATTAAACTCAAATTTATATATAAATGACAAAAATGTTATACAGTTTTTTCATGTACACACACACACACACTGTTGTATACACACTCACACACTAACTAACTGCACACTAGCGCCTAACAGTGCTTGCAATGCATTACTATACTATACCGTAGGGTAAACACCATTATACACTCGATATATAAAACATAGGGATTAATATATACTTATATTACTAATACAGAAAAAAACTTTTTTTTAATTAATTTTGTATTTTTTTTATAGTTAACAGACAATAATTGAATTTACCTTTTATTTAGGCATCAATTGTCGCTTCAAAATTGCTTTCATTATATTGTAATAATAATATTATTATTATTAGTATTAACAAACAGTACAGTAGAGAGTACAGTATACACAATGAGTTTATGTATCATACAGTGGTAATTAATTTTAATGTATAGTGTATATGTACTACAAGTGTATGTATTAATATATTGTACTGTATTTATAATACCAGTGCAGGTACTTTACACATGTGTATAGTGTATCGATAAACACACTGTAAATATGTATATGCACTCTGTATATACTGTATATTCAATATACTATACAGTATTCAGTATACTATATTGGCTTAACACTACTGTAGCGCTACTTTTTATTACTRTACAGTAAATAACACTACAAAATACCCTCTCTCTCTCTCTCTCTCTCTCTCTCTCTCTCTCTTTCTCTCTCTCTCTCTCTCTCTCTCTCTCTCTCTCTCTCTCTCTCTCTCTCTCTCTCTCTCTCTCTCTCTCTCTCTCTCTCTCTCTCTCTCTCTCTCTCTTTCACACACACACATACATTACTCGTACAAAAATGCATTACATGTACGACCAGTTAAAAATGTTACACAATATATGTACTATACTTTGTGCCCCTAGTTTTTGTGTGCTCTACCAGTGCTTCAGTTATCCCTTATATTTATATTTTTATCTTATCGTTGCCATTGGTTTTGCACACAAATAGAGTCAATGTTTTATTAAATCCCATTTTTCTGTTTCGATGCTATACTACTGTATTTCTAGAGTGATGTTATATACGGATTAGTTATTAATATGATTGTATTATACATTAAATTTATATAACCCATACCTCCACTACTGTTACTGTGCTGACAGTTATGCCATCCATCGATAGTGTTAAGCGTTCATAAAGTTATGCCAAACTTTTTTTTATAATTATCAATAGTTATATTTTTTTGTAGTAATTAATATACTTTATATTACAAAATAGTTATTGAGTTATTATTTTTTTATTGATYATAGACTCAAATAAATCAAACTCAAGTGATTATAGTGAACGCTACACGACTGAGTCAATACTTGGAAAGTAAGCCAAACATTAGTCAATCTACAGGTGCCGACTGTGCACTAGTTATCTTTTATTACAACTGGTGCCCATTCAGTGCCCGATATGCGCCACATTTGAAYGCTTTGGCCCGAATTTTCCCGCAATTTCATGTACTGGCCATCGATGCCTATGGACTTAACAGGTATTGTATTTCTACATTCAAACTGGTAGTCAATAAACTTTTTGAAAACAACGTATTTTTAATTATTTTCTAATTTTTTTAGTGTTAATATGAGATACGGTTTGGTAGGAGTTCCCACTGTATTGTTCTTTCATAATGGCAAAGTTGTGGGCAAAGTGAACGACACGGATCCAACAATCGAAAGTTTTGCCATTTATATCACACAACTGACTGGTATATCACCGGTACTGCCGACCAATGTCACTGATGATGACCTATTGGGTCCATTGTCGAGTACACCTGAACCTCATTTCGACTATCTATTGTTATTCTCGTGGATATTTGCATGGATCTGCTTCTCCTATCTGTTTGCTAAGTCCAACCTGTTTAAGACAACACTGGAAGCCGTGAGAAACAATTGGAGAGAAGCCGAGGCACAGCACGAACACATTGATTAGCATTTTTAAAAAATAATTATTATATACCGTTCCTCATAATGAGTGACAAAACAATTTGTTTTTATAAGAAGTTGTTAATAATTAATAATGAAATAAAATTTATATTATTAATTATTATCGATTAATGATTTTATATATTTATTTTTATTTTGTTAAATACAGTAATTTGATAATAAATAATTATAACTGTAATTATTATTTTTTTTTGTAAATCATTATTAGTTTTTTATAATTAAAGGATTATTGTATATTCATTATTGAATAGATAAATAAAAAAATAAGATAATTTATTCATAATAAATTATTGTAATMATAAATATAAATAAAATTTTTAAAAAATTAAATCAAAAATTGATTCACACTTTTAAATTATAAAATTTTAATTAATTTATTAATATAATTTACATATGACATTTAATATTTAAAAAAAACTACCTTGATTATTAATAAGTCAATAGGTGCCACTCATAAGCCTATAAATGGGTACAGTATAATAAAACAATTATTAATAAATGTAATTTTATAATATAAAAAAATACTGCATTACACTATTAATATATAAAAATACGGCCATAGTGTCATATATGTTTGACAGTGTAACGTAATTTATGATCGATACATAACACATTAAATAGTCATCTAACATATTTAATATTAATTGAATGTATATTAAATTAATTATGGTTTATAGATTAGGGATGTGTAATAGCATTATAAATAGGGTTACTTAGGTAACATTATTTAACCGACTTTCTGTATTCGCCAATATATAAAAATACCTGTACTGTACTGTATTGTACTGTACTATAACATGACCTTCAAATAGACAATCATTGAATAGTATTGAAGAAAAAAAATAATAGAAATTGATTTTTTTAATATAAAAATAAAATTAACTAATAAACATAATTTACTTATAAATTGATAAAACCTATTAAATAAAAATTAAATAAAATGATCAATGTAATTTAATGTAATTTAATGTAATTTAATGTAATATATTGTACATACTAATTGAATTAGACAAATCAATAATAATTATTTAACAACAAAAATAGGTTATACTGTACTGTAAATCAATTGAAAGTAAAAGACGTAATGCATGTGTGACCCAATTGGCGGCCATTTAGTGCGGCATTCAATGCATTCAATGCTTGACTATAACTATACAGACAAGCCTTACATTACATTTACATTACATTTACAATTCATTTACAAATTTATTGCACTCTTTGTCTATATCTGTAAAAGTTTGGACAAAATAATTATCATTTGAAGAGTCAATTGATTTAACCATTTAATAGATAATAATAATAAGGTAAGTGTTGTCTCTCTCTCTCCCCGTTATGTAACCGTGTGGTCATCCGTATGGTCACGACAAACACCTGTGCTATAGATTGTGGACAAAAAATATACACAAAAAAACACCGGTTATGTCGGCGGCAACGGTTGTCGCACGCGTTCACACGTCCTACTACTGACCGGTGATGATGACTAACCCCTCTCTGCCATCAACACAGACACACAATAATGGCTGACACAGAACAAGATCTTTTGGACTACGAGGAGGACGACGAACAAACTAACAATGTGGCCGACGGTAACAACGCTGGCGGTGCCGTTGAGGCCAAAAAGGGCGGTTACGTATCGATTCATTCGTCGGGTTTTCGAGATTTTCTACTGAAACCGGAACTGTTGCGGGCTATCATTGATTGTGGTTTTGAACATCCGAGGTTTGTAACCATTTAGCTACTTATTTTATTGATAAATATCTTAATTCCGGTTTGTTTTTAAAATTTTCAGTGAAGTCCAACACGAATGTATCCCTCAGGCCATCCTCGGTATGGACATCCTATGTCAGGCCAAGTCCGGTATGGGTAAGACGGCGGTATTCGTATTGGCTACACTCCAACAATTGGATCCCGTCGAAGGTCAGGTGTCCGTACTGGTCATGTGTCACACTCGGGAGTTGGCTTTTCAGATTAGCAAAGAGTACGAACGCTTTTCGAAATACATGTCTGTCATTCGGGTGGCCGTCTTTTTCGGCGGTATGAACATCACAAATGATGAGAAGGTGTTACGTACTAATCCGCCTCACATTGTGGTCGGCACTCCCGGCCGTATACTGGCTTTGGTCAGAAATAAGAAGCTAAACCTGAAGCACATCAAGCATTTCATTCTCGATGAATGCGACAAAATGTTGGAACAGTTGGGTATGTTTTGTGATTGTTGTCAAACATTTTTATCTTTGGATTTAGAAATAATTGTTTGTAATATCAGATATGCGTCGAGACGTTCAAGAGATCTTTAAGGCGACTCCGCACGAGAAACAGGTGATGATGTTTAGCGCCACCCTATCGAAAGATATCCGACCCGTTTGCAAGAAGTTTATGCAGGATCCGATGGAAGTGTACGTCGACGACGAAACCAAACTAACACTTCACGGTCTGCAACAGTATTACGTAAAACTAAAGGATACGGAGAAAAATCGCAAACTATTTGAACTGTTGGATGTGCTTGAGTTCAATCAGGTCGTCATTTTTGTCAAAACAGTTCAACGATGTGTGGCTTTGGCTCAGCTGTTAGTCGAACAGAACTTCCCGGCCATTGCCATCCATCGGGCAATGACTCAAGAGGATCGATTGTCACGATATCAACAGTTCAAGGACTTCCACAAGCGTATACTTGTGGCCACCAATTTGTTTGGTCGCGGTATGGACATCGAACGAGTGAACATTGTGTTCAATTACGATATGCCCGAAGACAGCGACACATATTTGCATCGTGTGGCCCGCGCCGGACGTTTCGGTACCAAAGGATTGGCCATTACTTTTGTAAGCGACGAAACCGATGCCAAAACATTGAACGAAGTTCAGGATCGGTTCGACGTCAATATACCCGAATTGCCCGAAGAGATCGACATTTCCAGCTATATTGAGGGACGTTAGGTGTGTATATGTATGCGTGAAGACCTATCGATTGGTTGATTAATTGAATGACTGGCGATTGTGTGTGTATATGAAGACATAAATAATTATTAAATCTTGTTTGTTTTGATTTTTAATTATTCATTTAATTAAAAGAAAAATGTAATAATTCATTATTATTTAAACATATTTTTTGTGTTTAGTCATTAATTGTCTTCAATTTTTTTGTAATGTTTATTATAATTATTATTTTACTTTTAATTGATATCATAATTATGAATAAAACTATTCTGTAATCACCAAATTMTGTATGATTTAAATGATTATTTTTTAATTGTTTTAAATATTTACAAATCATTCATTATTACTAATACTTTTTAAAAAATAATTTTTATATTTAATTGCGTTATACCAATAGCAACAAAAATGTTTATTGCTTCGGGTTATTTTTGCCAATTGGTTGACATTTATTTAGTCTTATACTGTATTATCACTGATATATCTTTTGCATATTATATTTGTACATTTTATGTGTGTATATTGACATATATATATATATATATAAATTATTTTTTGTATTTTATTTTTGCTTAATTAATATGAAAGTTGCGTATCCACAATACACTTGTTGTTGATGTTGTTAAAGTTATGCCAAAGAAAATACCTGTCCCGCTGATGGTGACATTGGTTAGTGCGTTACCTGATTCAAGGTTAGTATATACCCAGTAAAATGAGAGCCAATGAGGTGCTCAAGAATGTGATACTACAGCAACAAGAGGTAAGATGATGAAGAATAAGAAGAAGTTGTTGATGTAAATGAAGATAAAAAGCCTATAAATAAGACTAAAACTTTATAATAGTCTAAAAGTCTGGAATCAACATTTGATTTGCAAATAATATTAGAAACTTTGTTTTTTAAAAAAAAACTACCTGAGCTTTTATAACTACTGACCAAATATGACTTCATATACGGATAAAGGAGTTAAGCCGGAAAACGGCCGGTTCGTACATTTTGACCACATTGTGTTTTGGGTGGGAAACGCCAAACAGGCCGCTCTCTACTATAGTGTTTATCTGGGTTTCACTCCCTATGCCTATCGGGGACTGGAGACCGGTTCCAGGGAAGTGGTTGCTCATGTAGTCAAACAAAACGATGTAATTTTCGAATTTCAATCGGCCCTCAATCCGGGTAATGAGGAAATGGGTGCTCATTTAGTCCGTCACGGAGACGGTGTCAAAGATATTGCGTTCAGTGTCGAGAATATTGACTTCATTGTAGACAAAGCTAAAGCTCGGGGAGCAGTCATTGTTAAGGATATACACGAAGAAAAAGATGAGAATGGAACAGTTAGGTTGGCTACTGTCAAAACATTTGGTGACACCACTCATACATTTGTCGAGCGGACCAACTATAGAGGTCTTTATTTGCCTAATTATAAACCATCACATGTAGAGGTATTTATTAAAAAAAATTTAATTAACAAATTTAATAACTTTAAAAACTTTTTTCACATTTTTCTTACTCAAAAAATAGACTTTACATTTATCTACTCTGCCTAAAGTTAACCTAAAATTTACTGATCATTGTGTGGGTAATCAACCGAACGATGCCATGGAATCTGTTACCCAATGGTATGAGAAAAGTCTATTATTTCATCGATTTTGGTCCGTAGACGACAAACAAATTCATACGGAATGGTCATCGTTGCGGTCGATTGTTGTTACCAATTGGGATGAGACAATCAAAATGCCCATCAATGAGCCGGCACCGGGAAAACGCAAATCCCAAATTCAAGAATATATTGACTATTATGGCGGTGCGGGTATTCAACATATAGCTCTCAATACGGATAACATTATTGAATGTAAGTCAAAGTCTTGTTTTTCAAATAATTGTTTTTTTTGTTAATAAATTTGATGAAAAATTTCATAAATATAAAAAACAAATTAGCTCTAAAAGCACTGAGAGCTCGTGGCCTGGAGTTCCTCAAAACACCCGACTCTTATTATACACAATTGCGTGAGAATCTCAAGTCGTCGAAAGTGAAGATCGTCGAGGACTTGGATGTACTAAAGAAGCTCAACATTTTGATCGATTACGACGACAGTGGATATCTGTTGCAAATCTTTACGAAACCAATGCAGGACAGGCCTACTCTGTTCATTGAGATTATACAGCGCCGTAACCACAATGGTTTCGGTGCCGGAAATTTTAAGGCCCTTTTCGAGGCTATCGAAACGGAACAAGAGCTCAGAGGTAACCTATAATAAGGTGGGGGCAAAAAATACAGTAACAAAAAATATACCGGTAATAAATGATTATCATTTTATATTAAATAATTCATTTACTATATAAAACAATATATTTGGCATATTTTTTTGTGATTATGTTTTAAACTTATTTTTATAAAATAATATAATTTTTTGTTTATATTTTTTTAATTAATCAAGTTATTATTATATTTTTATATTGTGTCACATGTTTTTTTTAAATTTGTTGTTGATATTGATTTCAATCGTGTTTTTGGGAAATTTTCCAAAAATAAAATTGTGTTAAAATAAGTAATTAACAATTTATACAAAAAATTATTATTATGAATTTGATTATACTGTATATCACTTAATTTAATTAATGTCAACTGTTCATAACTTTTTTTAAATTTTTTATTTCACAATATTATAATTGATATAAAAAAATTGTAAAATTTGTAATTGACATTTATTTTAATATACAATACATCAAGTATTAATTGAAATATTACTGTATTTAATTAATTTTTCAAATAATAAACTATAAATGAATAGCAATTTTATTTGAATTTCAATAAAAATAAAATAAACATAAATGTTTTCAGGTGCAATTTTAATGTATATACTTATATTTTTTAGATACAATATAATTATTATATAAATGTATAGAAATAATAATATAGAAATTAATATAATAAAAACAATATTTGTATAATTTAAAAAAAAACTACAAAACATAATTGTACTTTAAATACACAGTAGTATTTACCAATTTTGTTTCTAAAATATTAATCATATGATCAAGCAGATTTATTAATAGTAATAAACAAATAAACTTTTAAAACAAATATTACACTCATTTGATTCCTAACTCTTTTTTCAATTTTAATAAAATGTTATCAAAAGTTTAATGACAATTACTTATGGATTATATAAATCTATAATAAAAGCTAAATACAGTATATTTATTGTGATAAACAGTTTCAATACTAAGATTAAATGGTAAGTTATTCCTCCCATTTATTACTGTTGTTGTATTGTATTATACATTACTGTACAAACATAATAATATTAACTTGAAATAAAACAAAAATAATAATTATTATTATAAATTAATTTTTGTTATGTTAGCAAATTGTATACATAAAAATTGAAATTCTATATCTTCGCCTAGATCATTTTACAAATAATTTACATTATAAAACTGTCTAAATATAATAAATATTGAAAATAATAAATATAATCCATTATTCAAATATAAAATACAGTAAACTATAGTACAATTTTTTCGCTAATCTAATCATGGTACATTTTTATATACAGTAGATTAACGATTTCACATAACTTTAAAAAAAACTAGTAATTAATTTAAATAAAAAGCAATCAGCGATCAAATTGAGAGTTAAATACAGTTTTATTTTACAAAATAATAATAAATGATACAAATTAATGCTAAAATTATAATTTAAATAAATTAATTAGTAATATAAACTGTACAAAACTAGTATCATCAAGTTATTACTAATGTATCGATTAATAATTATTTAAAGTGTATCAAATAGTAGTTATAATAGTTGCTTAAAAACGCCAAATAGTTATTGAAATAATTATTAATTTTTTAAAAATATATGCAATAAATACAATGGTTTTTATTAGATTGGATGATAAAATAATATTTTTAATTATTTTCTTAAAATATCATACGTTTTTTTACTTAAAATATTTTTTTAATTTAGAAAACCTCTCAATAGTTGTTATTATAGTTATTGAAATAGTTATTTATTTTTTAAATATTTGCAAATAATATATTATACATTTGTTTTCAGTATATATACAAAAATGATGGCACAAATATGCAAATTATTTCCATTGTTAACAAAATAATATGAATTAAAAACATTTTAAAGTTATATATAATTTTTGTAACTTTACATATATTTGTACAATATTTTACATTTTAATACTGTACTTATATTTTTCAAAACCATTGAAATAGTTATTTATAAGTTTTTATAGTTACTAATCCATTAAATAGTTATTTATAGTTATAATAAAATTTCGGGAATAGTGTCCACTGGCCATATTCGGTGTATAACCGACAAAATAATTTTTTTTAGTTGGAAATCATGACATTAATTATTACCCATTTTATAACCAGTAAATTTTTACAAATTATATGTTAAATAAAAAATATAATATTTTAAATTTATATTAAAAGTAATAATAATAATTATCATAACACTGTTATAATAGATATGATTATTGAAATTAATTAATTAACTAATCATTTGATTGTATTAATAATAATAATAATAAAATAATGGAAAAGTCTATCACATTATATATGAATAGTACTAAACATATCTTTCACTTCCATAACTGCTAAACAAAACGAGAGTCAAATCGACTATAATATCGAATGAATGGCTCAATAAAGGAGTGAATGTTTGGCTTATATTAAAAGTATTCATAAATGTTATAAACATTTAGTACTACAGTATATGTATGTATAATATGTATAGAAGTACTACATTGTGCTCAACACTCATATCTATAACAGTTTGAACAGTCAGTCAGTTATAGTGTGTTTGTGTGTTGTGTTGACTCTGTATTGAAATAATAGTTAAAAAAGCATTGAATTGAATGAACACTACGGTTGCCATTCATTTGTATGAATCACATCTCAAAACAACATAACATATCGCTTAAGATATATATCAGTCATTAGACTATTAAACCACTTAACATAACCACACCATTTGACTACTATATCTGGTGGTCAACTGCATCATCAGCAGCAACAGCAGCACTGGTGTCTCTTTTTTCTGCTGATTACACATACATTTTGACAGCCCATCCCATTTGATCCATCAGAGAACGTGAGCTCAGGTGATGACAATGTTGTTATGACAGCCATTTCTCCGGAGATAAACTCAGATTAGGAGCAAAATAGACAACATTACGGATCGCTTAAAAACAAGAACAAGAAGAAGAATAAGACATTCTGACCCATCATCTGATCACAYCATCACCAATACAAAGAGCACTCATTCATTACATCTGATCCATAGTTGCCGCTGCAGACGAAATGGTCGATTCAGACAAATTGAATATCGACTCAATTATTGCCCGACTGCTCGAAGTTCGCGGTTCAAGACCCGGCAAGAATGTCCAGTTATCCGAAGCCGAGATCAAGAGTCTATGCGTTAAGTCGCGCGAAATATTTTTAAGTCAACCAATACTTCTGGAACTGGAGGCGCCCCTCAAGATATGCGGTGACATTCACGGCCAATACTACGATTTGCTGCGTCTGTTCGAATACGGCGGGTTTCCGCCCGAAAGTAATTACCTATTTCTGGGCGATTATGTCGATCGAGGAAAACAATCGTTGGAAACAATATGTCTTCTGTTGGCTTATAAGATCAAATATCCGGAAAATTTTTTCCTCTTGAGAGGCAATCACGAGTGCGCTTCCATTAATCGGATCTACGGTTTCTATGATGAATGCAAACGCCGTTACAATATAAAACTGTGGAAAACATTTACCGATTGTTTTAACTGTCTTCCCGTTGCCGCTATTGTCGACGAGAAGATATTCTGCTGTCACGGCGGGCTCAGTCCTGACCTGCACTCTATGGAACAGATTCGCCGAATCATGCGGCCGACCGATGTTCCCGATCAAGGTTTGCTCTGTGATCTCTTGTGGTCCGATCCCGACAAAGATGTCATGGGTTGGGGTGAGAATGACAGAGGCGTCTCCTATACGTTTGGCGCCGATGTTGTCGGCAAGTTCTTACACAAACACGACTTGGACCTCATATGTCGCGCCCATCAGGTATGTTAACCATCATATTCTGATCAATCCATTAATCTAACTATTATTTATTGTTGACGTTTGTGCACAGGTTGTTGAAGACGGCTACGAGTTCTTTGCCAAACGTCAATTGGTTACACTGTTTTCGGCGCCCAACTATTGCGGTGAATTCGACAATGCGGGTGCTATGATGTCGGTCGACGAGACACTCATGTGCTCCTTCCAGGTATGTCTACTACTATCCTAATCTTTGTACTTAACTATTATCATCACATCAGACAAAGTATTTCACACTTTTTGTTTTTATAAATTTTTTCGTAATCGATAAACATTTAATAAGTTCATTGCCATATCTATCATAACAACACACAAAACATCAATTTAGTTTTTTTTCGGAAAGTCTCTTTAAAAACAACATAAAACAGCGATTTTCTGTGTAATATAATATAATAATCAATAGATTTTTTTGTTTAGTTGTAGATAAAAGTCAAATAACAACAGTGTGTTTCTTATCATAATTATCATAACACTTAACACTCCAGTGATTATAAATATATTAGTTATACAAAACTACTTGACATAAATATATTAGGTGTTATAAAAATGTAATTATCATATTATTATTTTTGTTAAGTTATTTATGATATTTAATCATTTATAATTGATCCTTGGATCTATGCGGTTGGTTTGAGAATGTCAAGTACTGTTTTTTTCTCATCCCTGTCCTTAATTATTACATATTTATGTTAAACATCTACCAGTATTGATGATATTTTTGATAGACACACTTGAATATGAATGCATATGAATTACAGTATATATATATATATTTGTTTATATTGTTGTTAACAGATCCTAAAGCCGGCTGACAAGAAAAAGTTTCCATACGGAGCCATGAATGCCAATCGACCTCTGACTCCACCACGAGGTCAGGTCACCAAAAAGAATAGCAAGAAATAATTGAATCGATACATGTTTTTCTGTCTATCCATCTGTTTCTATACCGTTACATAAATCACATTTGTTTTTTTATCTCTCTCTCTCTCTCTCTCTCTCTCTTCCATAAGTAACAGTTTATAACGATTTTAATTTAATTAAGAAAACAGTTTTTGGTTTAGAGTTTAGTTATTTATATATTTGATGACAGAATTTAACGGATTTGTTTGATAACCACATGAGATAGGGATTTGTTTTATTAATTTTCTTTCCATTAGTAGATTTATCAAAATATTTTTTATAATGAGACAAACAATAGTAGTTTATATTAACACACAAACACACTATAAAAACACTTGTAATATTTAATAATGTGTTTTTTTCTATCTATCTAAGGGTCGGTCATTACATAAATAGTAAAAAAATAACTATATTTATAATTTATGAATCATAAAAATCTCTGTAAAATATTTGTTTATTTTTTTCGTTACAAAAAAATGCCATCAATTTTTATGATCTCTTAAATTAATATAACATCAAATAGAAACAAATAATTGATCGCACATTATGAACAACAATTAGCTCGTAAATCGTTGCTATAAATAGTCTAAAGTGTACTATTGATTAAAATTTTTATAAATTATCTAAATTATAGTAAACTGGGTTTGTCACACCATTTTATAATTACAATTGATTTAATGTATTTGAAACATGATATTTTTATTAATTTAACCTACACTTTATATGTATAAATATCAGATTTTTTTACAAAATAATCAATTAATTATTGTTTTATTATTAAATTACATTTTTGAGTATACTATTATTATCTCTTAAATTATTGAAAAATTTTTATATTAGTACAAATTGGTAGATATTTATAGCAACTATTTACAGAATAGTAAACAAATTTTTTATTACATATGTGTTTTCAATTTTTTAATGAAAATATTTAAAAATTTATTTTACAAGAGAGTGTATGTGAAATTAATTGTAAGGTGTATTTTTTTTATTGGCCCACTCTTTGTTTTTTTGCTAATTTATCTTTATTATTTATTAAATAATAATAATTATTATTATTTGTTTAAAATTTTTTACAAATTATAATTTAAAACTTAAAAAGGAAAGAATTTATTTCTTATGGTTTGTTTGTTATATATATATAATTTTTGAGTCACAGTATATATTTTTAACATTTCTTAATATATATATTGTATATGTTTTAATGAATGTGCAGAAAATTATGCATTTTATTATTAATTATTATAAATTAATTTTGAGAAAAAATCTGAGATTCATATCAAACACAAAAAATTAGTTTATATATAAAATCATATGCGAGTAGCGATTTAATTATTATAATATGTATTTATACAATATTGTATATACAGGTATATAAATTATATACCGTATATATATCGATACATATTTGCGTCTTAATATCGGTACAAAAATAAATGTCTGCTAATAACTAAATATGTTTTTTGTTTGTTATCAACAAAAAAAACATTGAAATTTAATTATTTGTCATACATTTATAATAAACTAACTAAATGTAGCCAACAATGTAAACCATTTTTTTTATTGTACATTTAGAGTTTTTTTAAACTAAATATATCAATATCTATTATAATGGACTCCACACACACATACACACAAAAGTACATCTAAATTAATTGTAATATTATTATTATTTCTCTTGTATACAATAAAAAAAAAGATTTAAAAAAATATTTCACGGTTAAAATGGTTAAAATTTACTAGGATAATTTTATTATAATATAAGCAACAACAAAAATTCAGTGGGTAACATACGGTAAGTATTTTATTGTTGATTTATTTTTTTAGTATAATAAATAAATAATGGATAACTACTGAACAGTTAAAACATTATGCCCTTGTAGTGTAATATCATATTTATAAAAATTAATTGTGTATGAAAATTGACATTTAAATAAATTAAATAATGCATAAACTAATAAATGATTTAAAATAATAATTTTACAAAATTTATGTGACATACATGTATGTACCGTAGTATTAATATCAACACTATATTATTGTCAATTATATTATAATAATGATTACTATAATTGATTGCCACCAGTGATAAATCATATCAAATTATATTTAATTTGCAGTTTTATCATAAATATTTGACTTTATTTAGATTTATTGCTTTGCTATGCATTTACATAAATTTTATTAGTTTTTATTATTTAGTTGTTTAGTATTATGTATATTTAATGCAAATATTTATATTTAATTTCCGACTAAAATTTATATACATATATTATATCAATAAATATTAAATGAATAAAATCAATAATATATTTTTAAAAATATACTGTATATAAATGAAAATACTGTATATAAATGAAAATACTGTATATAAATGAAAATACTGTATATAAATGAAAATACTGTATATAAATGAAAATACTGTATAGTAAAATATTAGTTATATAAATAACGAGTAAAATAGATAAAAATTTATATCAATATATTTATTACACAAACTTTAGACTAAATATGATATTAATGACAATTATCACCGGTATTATCATTCAATTAATTGGTGCAATGGTTTTCAATCTTAACTTTTTTATTATATTTACTATAAGTCTTAAGTTTCTTCTTTCGTTTACCACTACTACTACTCTTAACCACTACTTCTTTAGACAATAGATTCTCTTTGTTTTCATTGAACCAAACATTCAGATGGCTTTCAATTATAAACAATTTGTTTAGTATTGGTTTATATTTCATAAAAATCGGCATAATTTCGACAAAATAGTCTTCAATAAGTGACAAATCTTTGATAATATATTTGACAACACGATTGTCAGTGATATAAGAATCCTTGAAATTTTGAAAATTCTGTAAATAATTTGTTATTAGAAAAAATACTTTTTAAGTATTAATTTTTAGTTATCAACAAAAATGACATACGTTTGCATATATTGTAAAACATTTGACCAAAATTTCTAACAACTTATCTACTGATAAGCCACTGAACAGTAGGACTATATCCCGGAGTCGGTCTTCCAGTGGCATTGGTTCATATGGTTTGATATGTCCGCTGATTATAATCTTAAGCAACAACTTGAAGATCATAATATTACCGACATTTCTCTCCAATACTCTTTGAAATTGATTTTTTCGCTTTTCATCGCTTTTCTGTAGCTCTACTGTCCGATGAAGTGTCTCGTATTGGTCGTCACTATTGGTAACAGTGAAGAGGAAGGTCAGTCTGGCATTCATTATAACAGTGTATCGACTATTTCTTGTACTGAATAGCAGCTCATTGAAGACACCAACTAATGGAAACAAATTCTTAGCTTTTATTGAATCATTAGATGTCTTTAGCGCCTAATTTGTGATTTAAGAAATTTTTAAATTTGTTTGTTTTTATTTTGGATAACAAGTTTCCAAACAAAACTTACTCTAATATAGTTTTCAGTTAATAATTGGTAATATTTTTGCCAACTATTTTGTGAACAGTTGTTGTACCAAATGGTGATCATCATAAGATTGTGTATAACGTTATCCCATAGATAATCGGTTATTAGATCGCAATTATTATCAGAAAATTTCTTAATTATTATTACAAACGACTCCAACATTTTGTAGTCATCGGGTTTGATGTCAGTTACATCTGAATCATTGTATCGATAATCTGTGTTTTGTTTTCCGATTAACAATCGGCTGGTTTTAATGGTATCCGATCTTCTTGTTTAATCAGTTTGCTGTAGACAGTTGACTGGCCATTGTTTGAATTTGTCGGTTGACTGTCCCGGTCGTCACCAACAGAGACAACAACTTTGCTAACTTTTGGTTCACAAATATTTTCGACACCCGATAACTGGTGGCCAATACTTGCTTTCGGAAATTGTTTGGACTCGTTGTTAACATTATTAGTTAAAGACTGACTGTCCGTTTCGTTATATCTAGACTTTAATGGTGGTCTACCTCTTCGGGTATATCTATTACTCAAAAAACTCTTAGGCATAGCATATAATGTTTTTACTTAACTATTGTAGTATTTGAATCAAATTTAAATATTTTATGCGTTAGAAAATAAATTTTTATTATAAAAACTTATACCTAAATGTGAGAATATAAAACAATTAATTTATTTTATGAGAAATCATATGGAAATATAGTAACAATTTACTAGTATTTTATAATTATTTTACAAAAAAAAMTTTTTTTAAAACATGAATYAAACAGTTTATATTCATAAACTTTAATGATTTTCAAGTCTACAGTATAATTATTATAATTAATTATTTAGTCTAAATATTAGAATATTTATAGATAAATAATTTATTTAGTTTAAAATTTTATCGATATAGAGATGACAAATTGATAGTTAAATGTGCCGATTAATGTACACATGTATACTGTAAATGTATTTACCGGTAATAATAATTAAATATTTAAGTACAGTATAATAGTTTTATTATTGAAATACGTAAATATAAATTTATATTTTTACTATTATATTTAATGATTAAAAATTTCCATACATTATGCAAAGTTTTGTGATAATTATCTTTATTATTATTATTATCATTAACTACTAAGGGTCTAAAATTATACATTTTTCCATTTTTTAAGTTACATTAGATTACTTAAAATGAAAAATAGATTTTTTWAAAATAAGAAACATTATTATTATTATGATTATCTGATCATAAAAACTAATGATAATTAAAAAGATAATAACTAATTTAAATATTAGTTTAAATTTTAAAGCAAATATTAAACATTGTCGAAACTTAAAATAGTTTTTATAACATTATGCTATTTTAGTTTAGCAAAAAAAACCCTAATATTATCTTTATTGCCTAATATTAAACATAAAATAAAATTATATCTAATTTTTTTTTTAAATAAAGAGATATTTATTTATCATTAAATGACAATTATTTGCATAAAATTAAATATAATTTGCATATAATTAGCACATAATGTTAGCATCATTTGTGTGAATCATACATAATATTCAGTGATTCAATGCATTAAACAAACATATGATTGCAATGTTTGGTAATTATTGAGAAAAAAACATTTTCACTAATTGTCAACAAAACTAAAAAACGTTACGATTTGAATCACTTCTTGTAATTGGATCTACTGGTGATATATATATATATATATATATATATATATATATATATATATATATATATATATATCGACGACTATGTCTGCGGCCGGTATCGATCGGCAACGGTTTGTTTCGCTTACCGACGATGAATACGATGAAATCAAGTGCGGTATATGTCTCGGTGTACTCAACAAACCTCTGGTCAACCAATGCTGTCAACAGTCTTACTGTGATTACTGTATACACGAGTGGATCAAAACAAGCAAAACGTGTCCCAATTGTCGCAAATCGTTGACCGTTAAGAAGTTGTTTCCGGCGCCACGTTTTAGCGTCAATCTCATCGAAAGACTAGACATTTACTGTGACTTTAGGGACGACGGCTGTCTTAATGTCTGTAAACTCTCGGCTCTCAACCAACACCTTAACAGTTGTTTGTTTAATCCGAAAAATAAGTGCCAGTATTGTGAAGAACAGATATTCTCTGCTAGTGATCACAAATGTGGTCCACAACTAAAGGAATTGGTCGACAGTTTACGAACGGAAGTGTCAGAACTTAAGACATCAAATCAAAAGTTGCGGTCAATTACGAGAAAACACAAGTCACGGGTCGAAGAAATGCAGAAACAATTCGATGAAGAGATGAACCACAAGAACGAAGAGTTCGAGACACTGTCTTTAGTTAGTCAACATATGGAGCAACAGGTTTCGGCTCTTCAGCGAGAGGTAACAGATCTCAAGACACAGAATCAGAATTTGTGTCAACAAAATCAAAGTTTTTCGGGTGAAAACCAAAAGCTAAGACAAGATATGAAAGATATGCGCAAACATTGTGACGATTATCTCAATACCAGAGAGTCGCTCGAGAAGAGTAACCAAAGTTTGACACAAGAATTGATAGAATTGAGACAAGAGTTGGACTCAATTCGCGAACAATCTGTTCAATTGAAGGCCGATAACGAAAGCCTAAAAAGCAGTCAATTCACAAATGTTTGTTTTAATTGTTTTTATTTTTACAAACATTTTAAAATTTTATTTACAAATTATTTACAGACAAAACACATGACAGACGTAATTAAGTCGGCCAGAGATCACATCCGTGAGCCAGATATCAAGCGATCAAAGTTGTCGAAAATGTCTCAATCATTGGCTATTAGTAAGATTACGACTGCTATCACCACATTTGACACATACCGTGACATTGCCATCAATCTGAAGAAAGACATCGAATCGTATAAGAGAGGCGTCTTCTGGCATACACTTGTCGTCAGCGACACATGTAGTCATCTCATCACTTATACTAATGAAGATATCATAGACATAGCGTTTGGCGAACTTAGAGTCAAACTCTTCTCAGTCTAAACGACTGATTCATTGTTTTGACTATTCATTAAATATTGTTTTCATTTTACAATTATGTATATATTTGTAGAGTAAATATAATACAAAATTTTGTTGTTGTTTTGACAATCACTTGATCTGGTGTTTGAAATATTTATCTATGTCTTATTCGGCGGCGATTGTCGACTGTGGAGGAATATAGTTACTCCCAATGTTAGAATAAATGCCAAATACATTGTAAAATGCTGTACAATGGCATTCCTCTGGGGTAAAACAAATTGCATGTAATTGTTACGAAAACTGGTGGCAATCATTTGCAGTATAGTTCCCGCAGATATGACACTTAGGATGAGTGCTAAGACGTACTTTTCGGTACTGTCGACAAACAACAGATAATTGGTGGCCACAACAGCTAGAAAGCCGAGCCCCGGTAACACCGAGAATGAGACCAACGATGATATGGGCATCAGTTTGGAGTCAGTTCTCTCGTATATTTCACAGCTAACGCTCACTGCGGTCACCACTTTGTTGAATAAGACAATTGCAAATGTCATCATAAGTGTGTCAAATGTTGGCTGGGATGAGATGACCAGTCCTTCGAGTATAGTAATCACTGGCATTGAGTTGATGGCCGTGAGCTGAGGCAAAAAGATTTTGTTATGACAATTGCCGTCGACGCTCGGCTTCCAATAGGACGGCAAATGACACGTCTGTGACGATTGCGATGACGACGAGTCGGGTGACGGACACATCGATGTCGGCATAGATGTTGGCATTGACTCATACGGAACACTTGTCAATTCCAGCGAATCCTTTAGTTCTTCTTGACATTCAACGGTCACTTTAGGTTTTTTAGTGTCTGTAGTATTTGTGGAACAGGTGTTCACATAAGAGGTCACATGCGATGTCTTGCGACTACAGGCTATCAAATAGTGTCTGGTTTTATGAAACCTATAGACTGGACACGACTTGATCTCGTGAGACAATTGTTTACTGTTTCTAAT
Source organism: Oppia nitens (assembly GCF_028296485.1). Lineage (NCBI taxonomy): Eukaryota > Metazoa > Arthropoda > Arachnida > Sarcoptiformes > Oppiidae > Oppia > Oppia nitens. Next base: position 118,865 of record NW_026533204.1, on the reverse strand, counting down.
CTCAGTATCGCTAAACCAGTAGTACTTGCGATATCTAAGACATATCTGAATAAACTCTTCGCAAAAGTGTATACTGAAGAACGACAGACATATCATTAGTTCAACAAATGGTATTCCTTTATACTGATAGCTGTCTAACGGATCTGTTAACAGAAGTGCATAACTTCGACCAATTGAGGTCCTCATATGCAAGAGGAAGAGCTCCAGTACTCGACGACAGGCGGGGATCAGCTGCAAGAATAGGCAACCGATGAGTAGGCCAGTGCTGAACGAGCGCATCAATTCAATGAGCATATTGTGGACAACATTGTCCACACACTTCTCGTGACTTTTATGTCTAACATCTTTAGGTTTTGTTGACGTTTTTGACTTCTTCTTCTTTTTTCTTTGATTTCTGCAAATCAATAATATTGTCGAAGGAATAACTGACGCCAACATCGAGATCACCACAAATAACAATAATATCAATAGTATGACCACAAGTAAAGGCATTTTAATATAATAAATGGTAATTCAGTAGTAATTATATTCACAAAAAACAATATTTCTAAATAAATAAACTAAACTAAAAAAAGTTTGATTAACTTATATGACAACGTATATGAAGTTTGCACTCAAAATTTATTAGAAAATTAAACTTTAAATTTATTTTATAATTACAATAAAACACAAACACTGAAACTTTTCTCATAATTTTTTTTGTAGGTTTAATTAATTAAAAAAATATATATAAATTTTTAATCATATGAAATTCAACTCCGTTTTTATGTTATGTCTTAACTTTCAAAAATAACTTGTGAGACACAACTAATGCAAATGAAAACTCAAACAACAATAATAATGAAATATCATATAATTGTTTTTACAATTAATATGCGACACCAAAATAAAGTTTATGGATATCTAAATTAAGTTTTTTCAGATTATATGAAAGTGCATACACTTTATGTGCCATTTCACTGATTATTTCATAAAACGAGAGAAAGAGAGAGAGAGAGAGAGAGAGAGAGAGAGAGAGAGAGAGAGAGAGAGAGAGAGAGAGAGAGATGAAGTCAATGAAACAATTAAATATGTATTCATATGATTTAACTGTTTTTAATGTCAATAATAATAATCAATAAACGAAAATCTTATAATTAGATCGCAAACTAAAACAAAAAAAAACATGCATTACTAATCTAACAATTGATAATGTAGTTAAATATATGCATTTGTCATAATTATAATAATAGTTATTTTTAAAAAATGATAAAACATTTATGAAAGTGCTTTGTTTGCTAGTGATTGCTAATTGTTTATAATCATTAACATATAAATGCTATAATTTCTAAACTGTATGTACAGTAAATACAGGTATATTATCAAATAATATTTGATATGTATTTTTATGATTGCAAAAGTAGCAAAAGTTTTGCATACATTAGCCATACGTTGATTAGTAAGTGTGTTAATTAGGACTACAATATTTGGGACACAAGAAATATATTTTGTAATTAAATTCATGCTTCACATCATCCGACACCTCATCTCTCTCTCTCTCTCTCTCTCTCTCTCTCTCTCTCACTCACTCACTCACTCACTCACTCACACACACACACACACACACACACACACACACAAACTGTAATATCTTACCTGCACTGGTAGGTGAAGTTAACTATAGCTTATAACAACAAAAGTAAAATATAGTATTTCTGAATCTAAATATATATTATATATTTATATTATAAATATATATAAATAGATGTATAAATATCTACTGTATGTGTAAAATATTTTATTAATAACTATCGACTAATTTTTAAAATTATGAATTGCATGACATGTTATTTGCATAAGTGTTTTACTAACTCATCATTTGAGTTCATCAATCAGAAAATTTGTTGACATAAAAATTAAAACAAATATATGATATAAATTTATATATATATATAGATTATATACGCAATATATACTKTATTATATACTATATAATTATATTTAAATTAATACTTTTATTTATTTTGTAATTTGCATTTAAGTGAAGTTCATGAACTAAGTTATTACCTAAAGTTTTATAAGTTTWATACTAGGAATAATATAAGCTATATTTGTATACATATTCGTACAATAGTTTATTTGTAAATTAAATGAAAATATATCAAATTTAACAAAAAATAATACAAAGATTAATAAGAAATTAATGAATAAGTTTTGCTAAATTGACTTTTGGCTGCCTAAGCTAAAACTCTGTTTTAAAAAAACATTTATTTCGGTCCTAAAAACTATTATGTAATAAAAATAAAATAAATAACAGATTTTAGGGGTTTCGTCTGCGCTTTTATTTTTAATACATAATGTTTTTTAGGACCCAAAGAAATGTTTTCCGTTTAAATAAACGACTTTTAGCTTTAAGCGACCAAACTTGCAATCGGCCATAAGTTTATGCTAATTGTTATATATTTTTCAAATTATTAACCAATCCTTCATTCAATCATTTCATTTAATCGGTAAATGATTTTCTCTTTTTTCTTCATTTAATTTTTTGGTTAATTAATTGAATCCCAAATAAATCACGTGACTTTCAATTGTTAATACAGTATTTGTATGATTATAATTTTTCATATTTATAAATATTAAACAATTAAAAAAATAGTATATTTAATAATAAACAATAAATTTTATTTATTTATTAATATATAAATTTTAATATATTTATATTACAATTTTATATGGAAATTAGCAAAACATATATTAATGAATCATAATTAAATTGTATGATAAAGTCTATATAATATTTATAAAATGACAAATAAAAATATTTTTTAAAAACTTTAAATACATTAAATAAATTATATTAAAAATATATAAATGTTGAAATATTTGTAGTTTTTTTAAATTTGTATACAATATAAATCAATTTAATACTAATTGTTAAATAAATATTTGAAATATATATATATATTGTATGTTTAATTTTTAAACTAACAAGGTGAAATTTGTGTCAATTTTTACAGACTAGAAATTAAATGACATGTGTATAAATACAGTATATATATATTTGTATATCATATTGTTTTATATATAATAAATTACATAATCATAAGTTATGATTCATAACATAATGTATTTGTTTGTAGTCATAACTAGTATATATAATTAAATTAAAATAAACTATATACAAATTAATAAAATTGTTAAATAAGTAATTGTCATAATATATTAGTGTATATAATATAATCAATTTGTAAAATTATAATAATATGTATATATCATTAAATATAACAATTATGACAAATATTTATTTACTCTAAAATTAAATCTCAATTTTAATTTGTTTTATGTATAAATTTGTTTCCATAAAATTAGTCAATAATTTGTTTTATATTAAATATTACAAATTTATTTAAATAAATAATATATATATATATATATATTATAAAATATCATTTAATTATATCAAAAAATCCAATTTAATGGACGGCCCTTCAAAAGGTACACCTATTTAGAAAAAAGTCCTAAAATATATATATGTTTTCACATTATCACAGATTCGATAATAATAATAAAATAATTGGCAAAATCAACGAAATGGTGGTAAACTTTAGGAGGACAGACACTTTTTTAAAAAAGGCTGTCCAACCCTATTGTCTAACCATCATAATGTTGGCCAATGCGTTGCGCCTTCGTCTCCAGTTTCCTAAATCCTTTGAATGGTAACGCAATTGTTTCAACCAATCTTTGGTTTCAGTAACAGTTTCGCCCTGTTTTAGTTGACAACAACAACAAAATAATAGATAATTTTAAAAATTTATTATAACAATTATCTCAACAAATAAACTAAACTAAATGGTAATTAAATAATCAAAATCACTAAATTATATATAAATCAATTATAATTAACAACAACTAATTTATTGAAAATCGGAGTCAAACCCCTTGAAAACCAGTCGTACCTTAAATAGTAGCGACTCTTTGCTGATCTGTTCGTGAATTTCAAACATTTCGTCGCAATCGCTTTCAGAGCTGATCACACATGTCTTCAGGTTTAGTATTTCCTATAAGTTTTATACAATCAATAAATCAATTAAAAATATGTTTCTCATGACTAATAATAATACAGTATTAATAAATAATATTGAAATGGTTGATACCTTGCACAGGGCGTACCGACCCAACCTCTCTTTAATCAATAGGAGAACCGAATCGGTAATACCGGTGTTATCTCTGGGAAAAATCAAATCCTTTTCTTGTTCGCTATTATTGTTGACCAAATCGGGCCTATAGTTTTGGTTGGGCCGGCCCAGTGTAACCAATAAGGCACTGGCCGTCAAAAACTTTAGCGTCTTTGTCTTGCGGTTAACGGTGTAATCGGTGATAGATGTGAACAATACTTTACCGATGCTCACGAACTGAGTCTCCTCTTGATTCCACTTAAGGATTTCAAGAGCAGCCTATCATTCAATGAAAGAGAGAGAAAACAGATATCTATTTAGACATATATTTTTACACACATATCATATCTATTGATTATATTTTATTTTGACAAACAATTTGTTATTTTGAAATGTTTTTTTAAAGATATAAAAATGCAACACAAAAAACAGGAAAACAAACTAATCGGCGATAAAAATTGTTTGAATACCTGTCTATATATATATATTGATATAATAGCTAATACCCTAATAATATGGTATTCAATGGCCGAAAACAATACAATAATAGTCAATAATTTTTTTTATCCGAAATAAAAGTTAGAGAAAAAGTGCACAAAAGTTGAACTTTTATAGCCTTGTTATGCAAGTAAGTGTAATTGAATGCAAGGTATTGATAAGCACAAGAGTGAACGGGTAGTTAATGGGGTAGTTATCATATATAAGATTCTGACATTGATAGGTACAATATATAAAATATAGAGATAGAGAGAGAGAGTACGGGTGCTATAGTTTAGTAGAACTGGTTGAGATGGTTGTATACCTTTCTGAGTTTGATATTTCCGATATCGTCGACACAGTTGAGCCGTCGATGAGATGTCGACAGATTGGATATTCGCCGCCAGATTCTTGTAGTTGCGCCTATCGTACCCTTCGTTTGCTGATTGATGTGCTCGAGATGTAGTTCCACTTTCTGTTGGGACTCTCTCAGCGCTTCCCTATCTCTGTGATGATATGGTGTGACTTTGTAGAGACGGTTCAACAGTAATGGATATCTGTAATCATACCGTAGAGAGAAAGGACACGGAGTTAATACATGTTTTTTTCTTTGTTTGTTTGTATGTTTCTCGGTTTTATTGAGGAAACAATTGTATGGATACACACACATACAAAAAAACCCGGAGTTATTTTAATTGATTTGTTGTCTAATTTAGAGATCAAAGCAATACATAGCTCAGACCATAAAAAAGGATTGTTGTGTCTGAAACACATGCATATAACAGTGGTATTGTACTGAAACACACACAAGAGCTCTGATAGCACACACACACACACACACACACACACACACACACACACACACACACACACACACACACACACACACACACACACACACACACACACACACACACACACACACACACACACACACACACACACACACACACACACACACACACACACACACACACACACACACACACACAAAGAAACCCCCATTTAATAAATTAAAAGAAACGAAAAAATAAAAAATAATAATAACTACAGATAAATAAATAAAAACTTTGAAGTTATTTATGGCATTTAATCGGAAAAAAGTTTAAATATATGTTTCACTGTTGAGATTATTTTTGTTTTGTTTCTGTGTTTAAAATCTATTAAATGTCAGCTAAAGAAAAGGCTACTGTTTTATATGTAATAATGATATTCACAGATATATCTTATATATAGAGTGAATGGTTAGATTGAAAACTAATGATATATTATATACAGGTTAGCACACAGTCTAAACATGGGGTCACACATACTTAGTAACCCTCTGGACGGGTACCACAAGAAACGACCTCAGGTTCATACGTCTCAACAGTGTGTTCTCCATTTGTGACACCCGTAGGAATATTCTCAGCAACTCTTTCTCCTTTTCCAAGTGATTCAGTAACAGTGCAGCTGATCCCTGGCGGACACAATAGGACTCAAACGCGTGAAGCATCGATGAGTTGTCCCGAAACAGTTTGCCAATGTTTACGGTAGTAAAGTCCTGGGAATTGTCAAACAAAAATTTTTAAAATTAAAATAACAATTAAAATAAATATATATTTTTGTTGTATTTTTTAAAAGAAATACATGTTTTGAAAAACAATTATCGATACAGTTATTATAGCTCTGGCATTATATTATGTTTGTTTGGGAAAAAATATCGGCAATATTGTGTTTCAACTCTTTTTATTATTATTTTGATGGGAAATCAATTGGAAAAAATAATAAAACAAATTCATATGATTTTATATAAGTTATATCATATTATAAACTTATAGTGAAAAAAGTTTTTTTTCATTTATTTATGCCTTGAGATGATATCTCTGAAAAACTAAATTATAATTATTTAATTAAAAAAAATATTTTACACCAAAATTTATTTATTTATTTTCTGTATATCTATAGTTATGTCATTTCTTAAGGAAACATAATTTATTTAGATATCCACAATCAGATATTGTCATTGAAACATATTTAAATTTTTAAAATTAATTTTAAAAATTCAAGCAAACATTTTCAAATATTAAAAAAACAAATTAAATTTTTTTTTTATTATTTTGTTAGAATATTATTCATGTTATTATATGGTAAAAATTATCATTCAATAAATAAATAAAAAATAGTTGAATTTAACTTTGCACTTAAATATCTAAAAAATACAAATACAAAATTGTTAATTAAATTTATTGAAAAAAATCACTAAATTTTCATTTAATATTTGTTTATTTTATCGATCCTATAATGACAATARACATTATATTTTCATAAAAAATCAATAAAATATATAACTAATTAAATATTTAGTTATTTTTCTAAATTTAATTATCAGAGCAAAATCTTTTGCTATGATTTTTATTTAATAATTATTTACTTTAAATTATTTTTTTTTCTAATTAAAATCAATAATAATTAGTTGTTGATTTTATATGATATTAAACTTTTAGCAGTTTTTAACATTTATATAACAAAAAAATATAAATGTTATTTTAATAAATTAAATCATTATAATATACTATAAAATATTTTATTTATAATATTAATATTATACAATATTCCAGTAATAATTTGTTGTATTAAAATTTGTTTGCTTTGATTAGTAATATTATCAAAAGGGGAAGTCATGTTTTGGTTGTCTAATAACAAATAAATAGCAAACATTAAGTTACATAAAGTTAGTAATTTTGTTGATTTACACAATTTACTAAAATATTTATTTATTTTCAAAAATTTTCTTATTTCATTTCAATCATTTTTTATTTAGTATATTAAATAATCGACACATACATACATAAACAAACACACACATAGACTGTCTATCAATAGGTGTCTACCCGTGAAAACACATATAATTAGTGTGACTTAGACTTTAGTGGGGACTGATTGTAAGGTACACTACAGGTATTGACCGGTCATGTAATTTCGTGAGTGTCTAATATTAGCAAAACAATTGATACAAGCATTTCATGACTGGCAATATGGTTATATCGGTATGTGTGAGTGTGTCTGTGTTTTGTTAAACATGTCATGTTTGCAAACTAGCACTTATGTATGTAAAACACACACACACACACACACACACACACACACACACACACACACACACACACACACACACACACACACACACACACACACACACACACACACACAAACTGGTGCTTTCTTTTCAATTGAATGAAAAATTTATTTCTTCAATTTATATATTTAACGGGAAACCTTATCCATGAATTTTTTCTCTCATTTGTAATGTATTTACGAAATATATATATATTATATTTATACAAATCAAACACAACATAAAATAAATAAGTAAAAAATAATAATAATAAATAGTAGAGAAACCTTATAACTAACAAAAAAAATATAAGCATAAATAGGGGTATTGTTATTGAGAATACACATATGTATATATAATATTAAACATTTATAGTAGTATTGAAATTATACACAAACACACCACACATATTACACATCTCAGCTATACTGATGTAGTAGACCTCCACCTTAAATATAGGCAAACAATAGGGCACAGGTGTCTCAAAAAATTCTGCTATATAAGTGTATGTATGTGTTGGGTCATAAATTTTGTTATTAAATTATTTATAAGTATTAGCGTTGCATTAATTGTTTGACTATTTATTTACTAATATTTATATATATGTATATATTGTATATGTGCCGAAACCTATCTTTTTGGACGACAAAAAACAGAGATTTTGTGAATTTTGTGTTTATTTGTGAATAATTTTTTAAATAATATTTTTTTTAAGCATAATATATTATACCTGTATTTGTTATTTGAGCCCAATATTTGTGTCCCTATTTTTGTTTTGTTTAATACCAATAAAATATTACATAAATAGTAGGTTTTTTAGTGAAATACAATACCAGTTATTAAGTAACGATAGACACGATTGTATAAGCATTAGTCGATAGGAGGACAGGTATAATAACATATACTGTATATACATCTATGGGCTATAATTTATATATATATAAATACACTGTATATAAATTAATATATAAGACAATTGTTTTTTGGATTAAAAAAACCTGAAATCTTTTACATTCGTTAACTCTCATAGACTTTATAATTAATATATAACAACAACAACTACAACAACATTTGAAAAATAAGTTAATATATAGTTACCTAAAAAACATCTTTTTTCTGGTGTTAAATAATTCATAACAAAAAATGTTATAAAAAAACTACATTTACACAGTGTTTTAAACATATGTATTATACAGGATCTAAAAATTAGTTTAAACTATTTAATAAATAAATATATCTATTTATTTATTTTGTTAACCAATTTATTATCATAAATTGGGCGCTTATATTTAAATTATAATAGATTTTGATATATCATACATCAAAAAAATGTTTATTTAATATTCAATTTGCTCTCTCTCTCTCTCTCTCTCTCTCTCTCTCTTTCTTTCTTTCATACGCATATCATAAAAGCTACTATAAAATATTGTATATATATTGTTATAAGAGATTAAATGAACAAAAAAAATTAATTAAAATATTGAGGACAATTGTGGCAAAGATTTTTTAAAAAAAAATCAATACAGGCCTTCAACAACAACAAAAAACAACAACAAACAAAATCAGATACAGGCCCCACATTTGGACAAAGTATGCCAGCAATATACTGTATAATATATATATATATATATATATATTTATTTATATAAAGTATACGGTATATAGATATAAAAAATGGACAGTCAGTGAGTCCTGAATACCTCATCTCCCTGTTCTGTTGCAATATCGATGGCGTCCTGTAGTTTCTCAGAGAACTTGCTATTGACTCCAATCAGTTCGTCCAGATTAATGAACACACCTTTGAGTTGTTCTTTGGTCAGCAGTCCCGCTATCTCTATGGGTCGGTAAAACTCTTCGCGAATAATACGTAAATCGCGGCCATACTTGAACTCTGTGTCCACAATCTCCGATATGATTTCTTTACGTTCCGACCGTTTTTTGTCGCACCGGTGACAAAACAACGGGTAATGCAATAGTCCCGTATGGTCGTCCTCGTTGGGATCGACATGCATTTCGCAGTCTAGTTTTTACAGACATTATTATTACTACCGTATTATTATAATTATTGTTATATATATATATAAATATCACAAATAAAAAATATATAAATAATTATAATTTTAAAAAGATAAATGTTATCAATTAAATGGGGATATAATTACAATACAAAATTATGTTGTTTTTAATTAACAAATACATTGTGTATTTAAATACACCGTTTTTTAATTATTTATTTCTGAATCCAATTAATTGAATTATTTATTGACTTTTTATTTTGTTTTATGTACTAAACTCTGGACTAAATCTGCTAAAAATATTTTTATTTTGTTTTCATTTGAAACAATTGTTTTGTAGTATAAGGAAAGGTGTGTTATAATTACCGGCACATTGATGCTCGACCTCATCGTTGAGACTCAACTTTCTTAGTCTCGACGGTTTAGACGTCTCGGCGCCGACACCTGAGTCGTTGCGTTCAACCAGTTGGCCGACCGATGCTGAGTTAGTGATGGCACACTTCAGTAGTATATCCTCTTCGATGTCTATGGAACTGGATGTAGTGGCCGTAGACTCGGTGGATGAGTTACTGACATTACTGGTACGGTTGCGCCGGTTGGACGATATTGTCGTCTCAATCAAGTTTTTGGCATTTATGATGGGATTCTCTTCCATGTCTTCAATTACATCGATGGCCTCCATTATCTCGATATTGGCGTCAATAGTTGTGTCGCCCACCAGAATATCTTCGCCCACGCGTTCCTTAGCGTCTTCGAGAAACTCGAGTATCTCATCTTTGGACGCGCCGTCAAATATCGATTTGGCATTTTCAAGGCTACTATCGGTGTCTACATATACAGACTCATTGTCCAGCTCTTCATATATGTGTTCATCGATCCCCTCGAAAGGTGTGTCCGAGGATACGTTGATAATAATCTTATCGTTTGGATTTGAATAGAAAACAGTAATCGGACTCTCGTTGTTCAGCGACTTCTTAAGCGTACAATCATTGGTCAGAGAATCGGTAGATGATTGGGCACCGGAATCGTATAATGAGGAGAAAGAGTTTGAGGAATCAATTGATTCAAATTGGATGACATTTGCCGACAGATTATTGGGATAACTGTTTGTCTCTATACTGGTCTGATTGATTACCCTATTATCTGAACCGTTGCGGATAGAAATGGTGCACAGATAGGGATTAGTGCGACCGGTAGTAGTGATATATGGTGTGCAACTACTRTCYTGTTCATTATCATCTGAATTGGCGCCTCTTAAGCACTCATAGCCAGAGGAATTTGATGTAAGACTTAGACCGTTACCACTGCCCATTGTACTACTACAGCTGCTACTACCGGTGCCATAATAGCTGCTATTATCATCAATAATAGATTTAATAGTCGTTACCGAACCGGTTGATTGGTTATTAAAATCTAAATTTTCAATTTCCGTATTATTATTATTATTCATATGAAAACAGCTATTATTTAACGTCAAATTTGTTTGACTATCGAGTCCAACAACATTACTACTATTATCAGAAGTCAAACCATTATTTTTCATGTGATTATTATTATTATTGTAATTATTATGATTGTTGTTATTATTGTAAAAACTTCTTTGATTGTGATTTTGAGTGCCTTTTTGTTGGCTAACCTGGACTGGTGTTTGTCTATCACTGACTTTCTGTGAAACGATGGCAACCGACGATCCATTATTACGCTCTTTTGTAGGACTTATGTCCGGTACGGATGACTGTGTCTTATTAATTGTGGACAACTTGTTAGCTCTGGCCACGGCTTGCGGTGGCTGTCGTCTGGTTGGAGACAATGGCGTTACAGTTGTTTTTGTTGGTGATATTGTCGTTGATTTAGTAGGTGATGACTGTGGTGATGATTTAGGTGTCGCTATTGGTGTCGTCACTGATGATGAAGAAGAAGCCATAGCAGATCTGCCATTTACTTTGGACTGTTTTGATTGTACTTTCCTATCATCTCTGGGTTTAGCTATTGGCGGCGATCTATTAGTTACGGGTTTGACTACTTGTGCTGATTTTGAATGTTGAGAATTTGCTGAACTATTAATAATTTCTACGGCACTGTTAGTACGGGACTCGCTAGTAGTGCCAGCAGTAGGACTAGTAGTCGTCGATGATTTTATTGTTCTGGTTGGTGCCGCAGGTAATTGAGAAACGGTTTTTATGGGCACTACCAGTGCTTTAAGATTATGGTTGACTGCTTCTGGATTATTATCGCTAGTTTTAACGTTGTTTTTATTACAACTATTAATATTATTATTACTAATGAAACGATTTGGACAATCGCTTAATGTGTTGTTGTGTGCCGTCAGCTCAAAACCCTTTAAAAGCGTGGACTGGGCTGTCTGTGCTCTCGTGACCAGTGATGGTACGGTGTGTTCACCTGTTTTTATAATTGTTACAAACATAGACATTAGTTCTTTGAAAAACCGGAAGATATTTTTTTGAAATAAACGTTAAATATTAAAAAATAACGCGTTTTTCTATCATAAATCCCTTAAAATAAATTCAATGGTTATAAACATTGACTTATATATAACTTATATGATATATATAAATATATATAAATATATATCTATAAAATTCAAGTGACTTTTGTTGTGTTCTAAAGGATAGCATTTTCTTGAGTGGTATTTAATATTAATAAAAAAAACAACACAACATCTCAAGTGATGTTTGCTTTTCTGTTGTTTTGATTAACAGTAAAAATATATTATAAGTACTATTTTGTTGTTGAGATAACCTGTTAAACAACTCGCGTCTCTCTCTCTCTCTCTCTCTCTCTCTCTTTAGTATATCAATAGTCGACATTATTATATTTGTTGAAACAAACACTACAGATATAAGTTATATATATATATATATATATATATATATATAAATGGTTTTTATATATTTCAAAAATGCCATTCAATTATCTATTTCTTAAAATATAAAAATATCATATCTATAGATTTTTATAGCTAAAAATAAGTAGAAATAAGTTTTTTTTATCAGTAATTGTAAAGTAATTTTGATTTTTGATAAAATAGATATTTCTAAAAATTTATCAAAAAAATATTACTTCCATAACTTGTATTATATTAAAGTATCGTTATATAAGAAATGCTATAAAGATATAAAAATATATATATAAAAACATATGAATGTAACCCTAATTGTGTGAACAACTTAACCATTCAAACACATTATACAATAAATATTATATACAATGTATTATTATATAAAAGTTGTTAATATGGTTTTCATAAAGTGTTTTCAACTATTTATGTCTACTATTAAACTTTTGTTAAATAAAACTAATAAAAATAATATCACAATCAAAAAAATTCAGATAATAATAATGATTTTTAGTCTCAGAAAATTACATAATCATTATGTCTCATAAATTATATATATATATACACTGTATATTGTTTATATCAAAATATATATATATATATTCAAATACTCTGTATGAGAAAATAAATAAATAAAAATCATTAAAATAATTTTTTGACATAAATGATAGAGAAAAATATTTAAAAATAAACAAAAAAATCATTGGATAAAAATAAAATAACATTATTTTGAATAATATTATCAATTCGTGCGCAAAAATAGTATTCAAATGAAATCACAATTTTAATGTTTAATTTAATAATCAAAAATAATAAAATATTAAAAGACTTGAATATTTTTTTTACTTAAAAACACAGTTTAAAATAATTTAAATATAATTTAAATATATTTTTAATGTCTAAAAATGAGATCAAAAACTATAAACTAAAAACAAGAAAAAACATTGCATACAATATATTAATATAAAGTTATAAAATATGATAATCTATTAACTTAGATATAACTAATAATAATAATAAACTTTTATATGTTTGAATATATCCTATGATTTTGAATGGTGTATTTATATAGTAATTGTGCATAAATTTTAATGATTTCTTAACAGTAATCATAATCATAACAATTGCATTAAAATAATATTAAATATTTTAGTAATCAAGGTTTTTAAATACATATTTTGTTGTTGGTTTATTTGCATTATCATTATTATCATTATTATTATACAGTATTATCTAATTTTTTCATTAAACTGTCTATTTTGGCCCTGCAGCAATTTATATTATATATACATAAATTTTTATATAGATTTATATAATACTTAACAATATTAGATATATATACTGTATTATACACCACAGGGGGCATAACGGGTAGTCGTCGATCATTAAACAGCTTATGATTATATTATAATAGTTATAACCCGTAATACACCCATTGCTCGACCCTTACCTAACTGTTATCACAAACACATATAAATTTATATAACTTTACAAAAGTATGTTTACTTAAATACAGTATATATTTTAATAGACAAACTAAAACAAATAAAATAAATAACAAAAAAAATCATTAATAGATGTCGAGTGAGAGCTTGTCTTTAAAATTGTGATTTAATATAATATAATAATATCGTAATAGAAAAAAACTAAATATTTTGCACTCTTCTTAACAAACAAACAAAAAAATAAATATATAACTTATAAAACTTAAGTTTTATAAGTTATATAATTTTATTTCTGTTAAAAATATTTTTCCATAAAATACTTGGTACGACCTATAATTGTAGTGAACAACATTAAGTTAAGAAAACGCCCAAACCATTTGAAATATCGGTGCTCTCTCTCTAACTCTAACTTAAAAAACAAACAGTACATATCGTATGGATTTGAACGGTTAGGTATGAAGTAATACTGTTTTCCTGATTTAGTTAATAATAATAATAATAAGTAACTCAATATCATATCACACAATCACTTTATACTTTAACCATTGCCTCACAAATGTTAAAGACAGGCACCTTGTGGTCATATTTTGCTGTGTTTATCTCATTAAAATTAGAGACAACTTAATGGGTCAGGGATATCAAGGGATATATATATATTTACATTATATACAGCTATTGAATATATGATAGCTGACTGACAAGGAAAGGGATATATAAAATATATTGTGTTTTTTAGACACATTAAGTTTGCATAATTGATGCAATGGAGAGCTAGTTTACAGATAACAACAACAACAACAACAATAAAAAGATAATATCATTTTTATAAGAAATAATAATAATAATAATATATAATGAAATTACTTTATTTTGTTTTTTTTGACGAAAAACTTGGATGCAAATGAATATCACATTTTCAAACTAATTATACCAACAAATGGCTTATTATATTCAACTACTAAATAATAGTTTAAAATTTAGATCAATGGATTGTCTTAAATGATTATTTTATTTGCACATCAATAATAACTATATTTGTTTCATAGAATAATAATTTAATATAATATATATATAATATATTTTTCAAAAAAAAAACATTTAAATTATATTTTTAAAAAAACTAATGTTTCATTTATGCTATTATTTAATCTCTCTATTTAAGCGGCCATTCATTGTAATCACATCATCACATGTAATCATAAATATCCGCATATATTTCGTATAATATATAAAATAAAATATACATATATTTAAAATGTATAATACAACAACAACAACAACAACAATATTTCGATGAACAGTAATAGTAAAAATACCAGTTATACTGACCTATGGTTTTAAAAAAAAAATATGTGTTAAATAAAGCCCATAAAATAATCACATTATCATGAAAATCAATTCAATTGCAAGAAAAAAGATATAAAAATTATTATTATTATTATTATCAATGTTTATAATTAGTATTACAGAATTAAGCAAATAAAGCAAACTTTTAAATAAAAAATAACTAATGTATTACATTATCATTTAGTAGTTTTAAAAAAATCAAATAAATAAAAATAATCAATTTTTTGTTTATTATATAACTTAATAATAATAGTATAATTACTATTTTCAGTTTATTTGATAAACACTTTAGCAGTGTATTTGACTTTTTTAAAAAAATGTTGAACTGAGAGTTGACTTTCAAGTAATAACTTCTTTTTCAATTTATTAGCTCATAAAACATTTAGATAAGTCTAACAAACTATGAAATAAAAAAATATTTAATATAAAAAATATATATTTATGATATAATATATAAAAGTCATGTCACTATTAATTGACTATTAAATCAACAGTTGACTCACAAAAAACTATATATATATATTCATATGCGGTGTTTGTATAGATATAATAGAGAGACAATTTATCAAATAAATAATATAAAATAAACCGAAAAAAATAAAATCATTTATCAGAATATTCTGGTTCTTACTTACAGTCATTTTCTTATTTTGTGTGTATTTATTATTAATGTCAATAATATTTATTTATTAACAAAATAAAATTATTAACTATTATATATAGTATATATATATTATATAAATTTACTTATTAAACATTACATTAAACATACATTTTGAACAATAGGTGCAAATATAATATAACCAATAGTTTTTCATTAAGTTTTTCATCAAAGATTTGTTTGAGCAATAAATTGAATTTGTTGTCAATTTGTTTTGTGAAATCTATTAGATATATCTATATCTATATCTATATCTATATAAACTGTATAAATATATATTGAGTCCGAGAGACACAATAAATTGCAAATTAAATTAAACCATTAATAATCTATTGTTAATAACTAACTTAACAAACATATCATCTTATAATGAAATGATTTGTCTGCTATTATTTTGTTGGTAAATATAATTGTTTGGTAATAATTAAGAAAAAATAACATTTAACACAAACCATATCTTTTTTTAATTCAAATGTCATTTGAAGAGACAATAAGATATAAAACAAAATTGCATGTCTTTTAATGATATTACTAAAAGACCTGAACTGAACCAGTTATGACCAGCACCGGGAGCTTTTCAGATCAATTGTCTATCAAAAACGATTAATCAATTGGATGCCCAAAAAAGCTTTTAATACAAATTAATCAATAAGTTTTGCTGTCGACACACACAACAGGCAATAGTTAACAATAAACAGTAGATATTTATTATAAGTTATATGATGTATATAACATATAAATAATATAAATATAAATAATTATATCCTATGTTTGTTTCAATGTTTCACAAAAAAAACTATTAAATGTGATAACAATGACGTAACTAAATTAAATTTATTTAATAGATAATAATAATAATAATAATAGAGAGTCCCAACATATTTGATTAAATGTAATTTATTTTAAAAATCATAATATAATATAAAAACAAACAAAAAATACTATTATTGTATTCAAAAATAAAAATATTTTTTGTTTACTAATCTTGAATTACTATTGAAGATAATAATAATAGTAATAAAAACTTTAAGGTCCAACATTTTTTTCTATACTATGAATAGATTTTTTTGTGTATCTGAAAAAAATTTATTTAAAAGACACATTCAATGATATTATAGAGTCTATAATATAGACTATAAATAAAACAATTACTAGCAGTTGTGTGCATATAATTTAATATAATATAACATCTAATTTATATCCATTTAAACTATTAGATAAATAAACTAAATAAATTGATTTAAATTTAACATACATTACATCACTAACTATAGCACTGATAATAATGTATTATTAGTGAGTTTGTGTCTGTGTGTGTGTTTGTATATAATATTATATAGTCTATGTCTAAGACATAGAAATTGAAGCAAACAATTGATGATAATTGAAATTAAGAAAACTTTTGTCGTTTTATACAACAAACATATACCTATATATAAGATATACAGTATAAATCTCATTCAATTTTGGTAATAATAAATTTGATCCATTAAAATCATTGCAAGCAATTGTCGAGATAATGCAAATGTTAAATGTAGTGAATGGTTATGTAATACTAAAGGAGATATAGATAACATATTAATTGGTGTTATTTTTATTAGTTGTTTGTTTGTTTGTTTGTTTGTTTTTTGTTTGTTTGTTTGTTTGTTTTTGTTTGGTTTAGTTTTTTATTTGATTTGATAGGGAACCCCACCGTTAGATTTAATTGAAAAATATTTTTTTGGGAGATATTTAAAGTTACAGTTAATTATAGATTATATGCACACTATAATTGAGGGTAATATGGGGTGAATAATACTATAGATTTTTTGTAACTTTTTTTTCGGAGTGTCTATCACTCAACAATAATTTATGGCGACAACGGAGATACCAAATAAACTAAATAACTATAATTTTTTGGTCATTAAAACACATTTTCAAAAAAAAAAAATATTTAGAGAGCTAAATCTCGACACACAAAAAAAACTTTATATAATAAACTTAAATCTTTAAGTATATATCATTTTAAAATAAAACCCTAGTTATTACTATACCGGTAAAACTAACTACAGTAATATACTATAGTATATTAAACTTAATATTTAGATATATTTATAAATATTCATAAAAACCATTAGATGAGCAAAATTAAAGTCTCTTATATTATATTTGGTGTTTGAAACCAGTCGTTGCTATTGAATAACATAATAGCGATGCCACACGAGAGGGGCACAGATATCACCGAAAAATACAAATTTGGGTGTATTTTTGTGGACAACCCGGTGCTCGCCAATATCTAATTAATGCCAGGGACACAATCACTGGGTTAGGCACACATACATAACTACATCACCGCCACAACAACAATAACAATAGCAAAAAACAACAAAAATAATAAACATTTTACTTGTATTTAATGGTAAATTAATTATAAATTTGTTTTAAAACTGTTTTAAAGGAAAAATAATTTATATCATTTAAACAGATATATATATATATATATGAATGCAATTTATTTGAATTATTTATATTTATTTATATTTTTGCCCAATTAATTGCTAATCCATTATCTAACAAAGTGATTGCCCATAAATATGGATTAGATTTGCTCTCATTTGATACACTATTAGGAAATTTATTACTTTTATTTATATACAGTATATATATATATATATATATATATATATATATATACCGTATAACTTTATTTCTTTACTTTGAAAAAATTAAGACAATCATTGATATCAAATGAATTACAATTGTATAAATCAATAATAAAAACATTGAAAAAATAAATGTATAATAAATAAATAATTATGTTTACTGGTAGATGCAATGCATATTGTATAGATTTAATATATGTATACTATATAGTATATACAATATGTGCAGTAAATGTATGTCCCAAATAAGTAAAATTAATTTTTAAAAATGTGAAATATATATAAAATATATTTGGTAACGGATTAATAATGTGAAACTACAAGACGATATCAATGTCAGTACCTATTAAAGTCAATTTTAAAAATATAATAACTATTAGTGATGCTATTAAATAACATACCAGCGCATACCTATGTAGACTTATCTATGCTTATTGGACTACAAACCCAAAGGGGAAACACATCTAAAAAATATATGCATTTTTTCAATATTTATCTCAGTTATACAGTATTAAAGTTATTTAATAGTTAAGCTTCCAGTGATAAAATAGTTAGCCCTTTGGGAAGCCTTTCCGTATGACATAACACAACGTAACAGCAATACACATATTTAATGTCTAATACCGGTGCCAATTGAAATAATAGTCAGTCAGTGAACAAAAAAAATGTTATCCGAAAATAAGAGAAAAACTAAAAAAACTCTTTTCAGGTAAATATTATAGTTTACCAAAAAAATTATTACTTGTTGTCAACTTGTTTTATGTGACACAAACACCTGGCAAAACAGGTTAACTGTCGTATATACAGTATTTAACAATTATATGGCCATAAATTGTACAGTTTTATATCAGTATTTTTTTGTGTGTGTATGCGATGTTAGAGATCCACATTTAAAAAGTTGTCTCAATTGTTGAGTCATTTATTATTAAATTAAATGAAAAATAAATAAAAAATATTTAATCATTGAGTTTTGTGTAGTTGGCACTCATTTTTAATAAATTTATGTGATTTAATCACTTACTTGTTGGCCAAACTTAGTTAACCGCAATAACTAGCGATATATTGGACACGTGTTTCGGAAAGAGATACTACTTTCCTTCATCAGCACTGGCGGTCAACTGAGATATATCTCAGAGCCGTGTGTTTACCATTAGTGAGGTTAGGGTGCGAGGGGTTCGAGATATGCAGTTATTGTGTATTTATTTAAGTAATTCAATATAATGTGAATGTTTATAGATTTGTGAAATTTTTAAATATAATTTTAATGAGAAAATTATTATTGTATATACAATGCCAACAGAATCTCATTAAAATTATATTTAAAAATTTCACAAATCTATAAACATTCACATTATATTGAATTACTTAAATAAATACACAATAACTGCATATCTCGAACCCCTCGCACCCTAACCTCACTAATGGTAAACCCACGGCTCTGAGATATATCTCAGTTGACCGCCAGTGCTGATGAAGGAAAGTAGTATCTCTTTCCGAAACACGTGTCCAATATATCGCTAGTTATTGCGGTTAACTAAGTTTGGCCAACAAGTAAGTGATTAAATCACATAAATTTATTAAAAATGAGTGCCAACTACACAAAACTCAATGATTTAATTGTGAAACACATTAATGTGGACGGCCTTAGGAGGTACAGGTCATGGGAGAGAGATATGCTGAAAATAGTCAGGTATAGAGAACATATTACTTTTAATAAAAAATGTTATAATTATGATATAATTCCCAAAAGTTTAATTGTCAAATCAGTTGACAATATACCCGAGTCTATACAAGCTGCTAAAATATGCAGTCTAACTTTTCTTAAAAATAGATTGAATGCATGTTATAAAAAATTAAAATTTTTATATAAAATAAGTGATTTAAAATTCAAACAATTTAGTAAATATTTACCTGATAATATTATTAATGATATTAAATTTAGAATTTTAAAAGTTTCTAATAAAACAAAAATATATACAAGGTCAATTCATAAAAGAAAATTTAATGAATTACTTGAATATCATAATAAAACAAAAAATAATAAAATAAATAACATTAATAATCAATTAGTTAGTAATAACTGTGTTAATAATACCTGGGTGATAAATTTATCTAATAGAAGTTTTAATAATACAGAAATGTCTATTTTATGCTTAGATCCCAAATTTCAAGTAGTACCCAAAACTATAAAACCTGAGCAATTTATTGCAAATATTGAATCAAAAATTAGTTATTTAATTAATGATAAACCTAAAATTGAAAATATAAGAATTAATTTAATAAATATTTTTAAAAATATGAAACTAGTTAAACCTAATTTAACAAAACAGCAATTATTAGCATTAAATAAAATTAAAACTTATAATGATATAACTATCACTAATGCAGATAAAGGAAATAAAACAGTAGTTATAAATAAAATAGATTACATTAATAAAGTTGAAAATATCTTATCCGATAAAATGATTTATAAAAATATAGATAATAATTGTATAGAATTAGTTGCAAATAAACTTAAAAATAAATTAAGATTATATAAAACACAAATTAATAAATATGAGTATAATAAAATATATCCAACTAATTATAATATGCCGATAGCATATGGTCTAATTAAAGTACACAAACCAAATAATCCAGCCAGATTAATTATACCATATAGTGATCATCCATGCTCTAAATTAGCTAAACAATTATCGACAATAATATCCCCTAGTTTAAGAAATAGTATATATTCACTTAAAAATTCAAAACAATTTGTTGATGATATTAAAAATTACAATATTACTAATTCAGAGATAATGATATCACTTGATATTATTAATTTATTTACTAATGTTCCACTTAATTATACATTAAATTTATTAAAAATTAAACTAATTAAAGACAATACATTGAAAACTAGAACATCACTATCATTAAATATAATATTAGATTTAATTAATTTTTGTATGTATAATAATTATTTTTCATTTAATGGTAAATTTTATTTACAAATAGCTGGTTCCCCAATGGGTTGCAATCTGAGCCCAATAATAGCTGAAACTTTAGTTTCTCATATTTTTGAAATATCATTAAATAATATACAATTTAAACCTAATTATATTAGATTTTATGTAGACGATAGTTTTTTAATAATTAACAAACGATATTATGTAAAATATTTTAATCATATTAATACTATTATTAAAAACATAGGAAATCTAAAATTTACAATAGAAATTGAGAATAATAATATATTAAATTTTTTAGATATTTTGTTAACTAGAGATAATAATAAATTAATTACATCTATATATCGCAAACCAACACATTCAAACAGATATTTAAATTATAACTCTCATCACCCAACACAACATAAAGCCACAGCAATGAAAACATTAGTAAATAGATGCTTATCACAAATTAATGATAAATATAATTTAAATAATGAATTAAATTTATTAAATAAAATATTTACAGAAAATAATTATCCTAAAAAATTTATAACAAATACTATTAATTCATGTAAAAACAAATATCACAAACAAAACAAAATAAATATTAATAAATTTGATATTACAAAAACAATTTGTATACCATATTATAAACACTTAAGTGAACAAATCAAACAGGAATTGTATAAACATGAAATAAATGTTATTTATAAAAAAGGAAAAAATATTAAAAATATTTTAAATAGTAATCCCAAACCCACTTTTTTAAAATCAAATATTGTTTATGAAATTAAATGCAATGAATGTGATTTTGTATATATTGGTACTTCTAATAGAAATTTAAAAAATAGAGTAAATGAGCATAAAAATGCTATAAAAAATAGTTATATAAATAAAAGTAACATTGCTTTTCATGCAATAAAATACAAACATAATATTAATTTTGATGATATTAAGATATCATATATTGAAAATAATTATAATGCTAGACTATTTTTAGAAAGTTGGAGAATTGAAACTTTAAAATCTAAAAAACAAAACCTAATGAATGATAAACAAAACTCCAAAACATGTATACCTAATTCATATTTATCTTTAATTAAATAATATTTATATTCATTGAATAATTATGTAATGCCTTTCAGATAACAGCCCTATATTGGGCTGTTTCTGTTGGCATTGTATATACAATAATAATTTTCTCATTAAAATTATATTTAAAAATTTCACAAATCTATAAACATTCACATTATATTGAATTACTTAAATAAATACACAATAACTGCATATCTCGAACCCCTCGCACCCTAACCTCACTAATGGTAAACACACGGCTCTGAGATATATCTCAGTTGACCGCCAGTGCTGATGAAGGAAAGTAGTATCTCTTTCCGAAACACGTGTCCAATATATCGCTAGTTATTGCGGTTAACTAAGTTTGGCCAACAAGTAAGTGATTAAATCACATAAATTTATTAAAAAATATTTCTTATTTTTGGCAATCATTTATAATTGCTTTAAATCATTAGTCTCTATCTCTCTCAACTCACTAAACAAACTATACTACAGTTAAAATTATTATTTTATATTTATTGTCATTTTATTTGTATAATACAAATTTAAAAAAAAAGTTAAATGAATTATAAATTTATTTTTTCTATTTGTTATCTTATGATACCGTAATAATAATAATAAGCAAAAATATTTTTGTATAATTAAAATAATAGAAAAACGATATTATTTTTATGTTTAAAAAACTAAACAAAAATCTTATTTAATTTTTATGGCACACATATTTTTATGGTCGTCCAATTAATTGTGTGATAAAGMATTGGGTAATTAAATTGAATTACAAAAAAAACAAATAATAATAATATTGTATTTTTGTATTTCATTTTTATTACTATTGAAAATCTTTTGATGAATTATGAAGCGATAACGGATTTATGGAAATTTTTTACTATATATTTATAATTTATTATTTTTTATTTATAATCATTTATTTAAAAAAAAATTGTTAAAACATTTTATTGAAAATATTAATTATGATTATAAATTATTTATGAAAAAGGGTATTCAAAATTTTAACGGGTTTTCAATGGCACACAAGATTTATGTAATTAAAGCAGTAATTAAATAACAAAAAGTTTAATTTTATAATAATTTGCATAAATAATATAAAATAATAATAAAACTTATATTATTATCAGTTATCAAAATGAGATATTGTTTATCATATAAAATATTTAAATATCTGTGCAATAGTTGGATAGTGATAGAGAAATGTGAATAAAACATAAAWATTTTGCAAATACTATATTATTTAAATTATAATATTATTATATAAAAACTCATTTGTGAAGTAAAACAAACAAAAAACAATTTAATAATAATTATAAGCTATGCAAAAAAAACTATGTGATAATTGCTAGTTATTTGCAATGAAATTTATTACACAATATTATAGCGACTGTCTAGAAATAATTATAATTATATATTTTTATTTTTTATTTAATTTTTTAAACATAGTGTTAAATAATTTTATTAAATTAAMAAATATTTTTTTTGTTAATTATATTATTGAAACATTTTCTACAAACTTATATACCTCAAGGTTTTTCACTAAATGCTAAAGAAATTAAAAAATATATTTTTTATAAAGTTAAAACTATTGTTTTAATTAAATTATTAACTTTTATTTTAATTTCTACTACTATATATACAACATATAAATCTTACATTTTTTATTATTCAATGTCTACATAGCATATAAATCAATACAACATTTATCTCAAGTTTTTGTATAATAAAAAATATATGAAAAATTAAGTTTTCAACAATTGTTTTAATTTATTTTGTTTGTTTGCTATGTTTTGTTATAATGACAATTATAACTATTGTCACGAATTTTATATAAAAATAAGTGGATTAATGGCACTCAATGTACGCTAAATTCATATTAATAACAATTTTAAATAAATTAATTTCATATTAAAAACAGTCTATTTTCCCTACCTATTTATATCTATATTTAAAATAATAATAACAATAATAATATATTTTAAGTAAGTGTTTATTTGATATATTATATCAAAACATCTAGTGATAAAAAACGAAAACAAAAAATACTGTATATAATAATAAAACTAAATTTTTATAGTAATATTATGTCATTATTAAAATAACATGACTTGTCAATTGGGGAAAAAGTAGTTAAGCAAAATTTAGTAGCAAAAAAAATAGTCAACAATATTAAATAAATATTTTTATAGTTTAAAATTATATATTAAAGTAGACATTTTTAGAAAAAAATTGTTATAAAAAAATAACAACAGTAACAAAATTAACTGTTATTATATTATCACAAAAAATAATATCAACTATTAACTTATATTTGTATATTTATATCACTGGTACTTACTTTTATCCCTATTATTATTATACTGTATAATAGTATAATAGTACTGTAAATAAACTGTTATATTGTAATATTTAGCGCTTAAATTTTAATTCACTTTTAGTTTATTTATTTTTTTGCAAACATTTTCTTTTGAAAAACATTTAATTTTGTTATCTTAAAATTGAAAAAAACATTACTATTAACATCAACAACAAAAATATTCAAATATTTTGATGAATATATAATTAACATGTGGTTGAAAATAACATTGTTTAAACTAAGGCTAATCTCAACTGTAAATATCATACAATGTTGTTGTTGTTGTTTTTTAATGATATATAAAAAATAAATAATTTTCTCTATTAAATAAATCCGTGAGAATTCACCACCAATTGTAACCTAATTTTTTTTTTAAATACATACGAGGCTTATATACGATATATATTTAAAAACCATATGTTAAATAATAATAATAAATTAAAAGTAAAGATTAAAAAAGTATTTTTAAGTTTATTTTAATATTGAAAATATATTTTCCTGTTAATTACAACATTAAAGAGAGAGAGAGAGAGAGAGAGAGAGAGAGGCTTACGTAAAATAATAATACAGTAATAATCAATAATATTTTAATCTGAGATTGAAATAAAAATAAAAATGAAACCAAAAAACTAAATATTCATTCAAATAATAATAACAACTATTTAAAAATTTTATAATCAGTAATTGCATGACTAGTATTGGCCGCAAAATATATGTGTCATTAAATGAACACTAGATTTTTGTTGGGATAAGTGATGGGAAACTGATTTAATTCATTCAATTCATGGCATTATTTATCCGTACAATGTATTCAACAATATTTTTTCAATTATCAATGTATATATAAGTTACTACTACTAAATACTTCTACATTATAAAAAAATCTGATAATAAAATAGTATATAAAATTTTTAAAAAACGCATTTTAATCTTTAATATTATTTATCACTTATTCTACAGACAATAAGTCTTTTTAAGGATTAAATCAATTTTCAATTCATTTTTTAAAAAAAGTAAAATAAAATAAATGAGAGACAAATGAAAGTCGATTTTTGATAACAAAAAGAAAGAAAGATTGCCTTTAAATACATATAGATATATACAGTATATAAAACTCTTTCTCTCTTCAATCACACAATAATCGTAATAATGAATACCTTATAATTTGACACAAATTAAGTTTTATTCAATCAACTGAATTATTCTATAAAATGAGATTTAAATACTATTTGTTTGATATATATATATATATRTATAATATTGTACTGTATATTGTAATACGAAATGAGTGAAAGAATAAAACTACTATTTAGGAAACAAAATAAAAATATTTAAATAAAAAAACATATATGAATTGACAGTAAATTAATTTGTGTACTACTGATAGCACAGTAGTAAAAAAAGTAGTGAAAAATAACAAATTGTTTTCGCATTTTTAATAAAATGTATTATTTATTATCAATTAATATATTTTTAAAATCTTCAAATTAGCTTTTGTTGAAAGTGAAAAAAAATCACTTTTCTATAAAACATTTTTTCCGGACTTAATTGAATGGTATTTAGATAATAGCATTAATATATCAAACAGTATTAGTTTGATTGAAAATGAAATATTTTCTTCATAAATGAATTGTTAATTAATTTTATGGGAAGTATTTGTTACACAAAACATATAGTATATTAAATATTAAAAAAAATGATTTAAAAGCTTATTATGATATTATCATTACAATTATTTCTATAATATTATTAATTTTAAAAAAAGTATAATTGTATGCCAAATCAAACAACAAGTTTTAACTGTGTCTCTCATATATATATAATTTATCAAACAATCAAATGATAAATTAGTTTTAATAACAACAACAACAATAGTCACTGTAGTAATAATAATGAATTATTAATAATAMTAAAGTCGCTAACTTATGGGTCACTTACTTGGATCAAATTCGCTAAAGTTTACCACTCGTGGCTCTCTGTGGTCGATTCCTCTTGTTTTGCTACCAGTGCTACTACTACTACCAGTCCTGTTATCGGTGGTCGTTCCCAATTGAGTGTCATCTACTAAACAATTATTATCTATTGTAACACTTTTTATTGTCCTTTTATTATTAATATCGCTCTCTATTGTTGTCGTTGTCGCTGTTGATGGTGTTGTCGTCGTCGACAATACTGATGAACTCTCATTGAATTGATGACCACAATCTGATACATTGTTGTTATTGTTATCACTATTGTCTGTATTTGTGTCACTGGCATCATCAGTAGCACCAATTGCAGTGATACTATTGCTGGGCACCTGTACGTCATCATAGATGGGATCTTCGTATTCCTCTACTTCGGGAATGGTTTCCGTACCGATTATAAGTCGGTCGTGCGAATGACTCTTGAAATGCACGTGTTTTCGGTGGCGAATATTTCTTAGACGTGACTCTTTAAACTCTTTGAATGTCCTGAGATAGTCGCACGTGACGTCGGTTGACGGCGCGGAGGACGACGACTCACTTAACTCGGGTTTAGTTATGTCGCTCTCGCTTTTCGATAGATTATAGTTAGTCTTCTTCAGTATAGACTTGACACCAGAGTTTAGTTTGTCTTTTAGCTCGCAGTGGAAATTATTAATGTCAGGTACAGCCGCTAAACTAGGCTTTAACAAGTTTTTAGGTGTCGCGAGGCTTACGGGTTTAGTTGTAATTATTGGTACTTCAAGTGGTGGTGGTAACGGTGGAGGAGCTGGCGGTCCATTACTCAACTTATTATCAGCAATTGACACATTAGTTGTCTCATTTGATGACTGTGTCATCAATAAGTTATTAGTTGTATCTTCTGTTTGGTGACTCGTATGCAATCTCTTTGGTGGCAAAGGCGGAGAATATGAGAGTTTCAAATGTTTAAAATTATCAGAAGAGCTGATTTCGGGCGCCGACCGACTATAGGTATCGTCGTAGTCGTCTTCGTCTGTAAAATCGTAATCAGGTTCGGGAACAACAATACTTTCGTCGGATGACATACCGCCAGAGCTGGCACTCCACGAACTGTTAGATGGAGTACCAGTGCTCGAGTCCAATGTAGCGAACGTTTTTGTGTCGATACTAGCCCTCAATTTAGCGGATGGCAGCACAAAGTTGACACCGTAGCCACCGATGCGGACACTATTAACACTTAATGATCCACCCTTTGACTTAAGTCCGGTGCCGTTATGGCCATCGAATGACTTCTTGTTTTGTGATAATTTGTGACCACTTTTTCTCACAATTGTGTCGTTTTCGATGGCGTTATCACTAAGACTATCGTCGATGTCTTCCTCCTCCACCTCCTCTTCATCTTCAAACAGCTGTTCTTCTGATTTCAGACTCTGTTTGATGAGATCATAGGCACTGACATTGCACTCGAGTATCGACTTTCTCGACGCAACCGAATTGTATATATCTGTCGACGATTTTCTGAAAAACTTAAGGAACCGTTCGTTAACTGTCGACGCAGTGGCCGTTTCGGAYTTTCCTCGCTTATGAAAGGGACTGCCGTTCAGTGTAGTACTGCTTCGACTGCTTTTTATGGCATTCAACGCAGTCGTCGTTGGCTTCTTCCTCTTGATGTCCAAAAGCGAATCACTTGACTTACTCTTGATGTCAATCGGCTTATCTGTGACGACCTCTTCGTCCAGAGAATACAAATCCATTCGCGACATACGTCTCGCATACAACTGGTCAGCATTGGACACAGTGCTCGGCGGCGACGCTAACATTGGCACAGATTTCGATGACAAACCTCTCAGTGATCGTTGCTTATCTTTGGCAGAGCTGCTGGTGCTATAGTCACCATTGCAGGTGCACTCGCCGGCTAAATGTTGAGCTGACTGTTCATGAAATGACTCCCACGGAGTATAGAACAGACTGTTTCGCTGATGGTTCGGCCGTTTAACTGGAGAATGACTTCGGATGGATGCGTGAATCGTTGTGGTGGTCGTTGTGGTTGCTGTTATATAGTCAGGTCCGGGCATTGGACTGGTTGGCTGGGCGTATGCATACGCTATACCAGTGGCCGCCGACATTGAACCACTATATCTGTGTGCGGCCATTACGGGAACGCCTGGAGAATCGGCAGGTGATGCAAACGGATAGTTAATTATACTATTCTGACATTGTTTGGTCTTTTTCTTCCACGTAAAGATATTTGTCCAGTGATTTGACTTTTTCAGTTTTGCACTGTTAGTCGTATTATAGCACGTGTTGGCCGGACACGCATTATAGTAGAGGAACTGGTTGTTGGCGGCCCGAACCGTGTCGTATATCTTGATCTGGTCGTCCATTATTCACAATATATATTTTTCGGTTATGTCCAACACATTAACACACAAAATATGTCAAATCAATAATAAGTATCGATAGACCAAAGTTGATAACACACACGCAATCTAATCGCTGCAATAATATCGATGATAATCAACGTGTGATGTCTTAATATAATGTGAAGATCAGTCTCTCAATCTTCAAGTCATTGTTGTGTGAACTCTATTATGCAAATCAAGAGAGAGAAAGGGGTTAATCAATTGGTTTCTTGTAATCATTTTTTAGAGGGGCTATGAATGCCAAAGAAAATTATAAAACTATTTGTATTTATAAATAAAGTTTTTTTAGTTGTTTTGTTTATTATAATAATAGTAATAATAATTGAATGAGAAATTGAACTGAAATTACTTTTTCCTCATATAAATAAATATAGTTATCGGTAAATAATAACTTATTTACTGTTAGTCCAACAATATATAGCCATTTAAATATCGTGATTCAGATATGGAAGTAATAACAAAAATTTCATAAATATTTATACATATATTCATACAAACATATGTAATATATATATATATATATATATATATATAATTTTTGTTTTTTTTCTAAAAACTATTATTGGTGTTCATAAAATAATACATATTCAGATATATTCAGCAATCAAAAAATATTTGAATTTTGTTTTATTACTCCTATAAATATCCATATATTTTTAATAATAGCATATGTTGGTGTTATTATATTCGTATAATTTATAGCACTCATTCAAACTACATAGTTTTAACAATAATATTAATAATAATAATATCTCAATTATATCAAAAGCAAATAAGAAAATAACAATAAATACATGAATATTTTTTTAATATAAAAGTATTTGTATTTATAATATAATGTATTTGTGTGGATGTAAGTTATAGTGAAATTTCGAGTATATTAATAACTAATACATAGATATCTAAAGTTAGATAGCAAATGTAGTGCCGATTGGGACACGACTTACATGACTCGGCACTTGTATTATATAAAACGTATATTTGATATTATAGAGAGTTTAGGAGGAATTGGTGCCAACAATAACCACAGCATATGATAATAAATTAATAAAAAATAATATACACAAACACATTGTGTGCTACAATAAAAATTAATATTTTTAAAAATAATATACTACACAATAACAAATATTGAATATAATGATGATAACATAATTTTTTAAAATTGCATTTTTTACATATAAATTGCTTGTTTAACTCTTTGCCTATCAATAGCCAATTTTGTTAACTAATATATACCATATATAACTTATATATAACTGTTTATTCATTAATAATAATAGCCTTGTTTGTACAATATATAGACATCATTCAATCGATTTAATGTATATTGACTTTTATAGCCAAACAAATGAATTTGCATTTCAAACAAAAATTTTAAACCAAAAAAAAAAAGAAATAATACTAATATTACAGTATCTAAGAAATAAATTTTATCTATAAAAATGGGAATTACTATATTTTTTTGAACAAATCATATCTGAAAATTTAATCATCAATTGTAATGACCTTATTATTTAGTAAATGTCTCGCAATATATATATATATATATTATACTTGTATATATCAGCACATTTACCACCAAATTTTTATATTTACATTCAATATCATTTGATGATTGATAATATTAGTCATACTAACAATATATGTACATGTATATATATATATATAGGTATAACTAAAATATAGTATATATATGATATATAAATATAGAATATATAAGACTAATATTTAGTATAAATAAATTACTGAATGTGTGAAACAAAATATTTGTCACTAAAAGAAATAGTGTCACAAAAATTGTGAGATAAGAGATGGAAAATGGATTTCTAGAGTGAAACTTATATTTTGTTGTAATGTTTTTTTAAATAGTTATTTACAAATAAAATAATATAAATTACTTATATAGTGTATATGATACTGTATTATAATTATATATATATTTTTTTTATTTTCGAAACCACTTGTTGTAAAATTTTTAAAAATGTAAATAATATTTCTATATATTTATGGTAATTACTTAAGATTTTTATTCCCACTCAATATATGTTATACTTTAGATTTGAGTTATCAATAAATCTAGTTATTTATATACAGTATATAAATATTATATTATTAAAATATATATAAAAATATATACAAATTAACTATATAATTGACGTATCATATTTTATTGAAAAAAATATGTAGCTCTCAATTAGTGGGCAAAAAATGGTCATTAAAAACATACATTCATTCAACCCTTTTTTTGGTTTCAACCAACAAAAAAACCAATAAAGAGATTTAAATCAAATATTCAAAGCATATATTTAAAAAATTAAATATAAAGCAAATTGATGTCATATTTAATATCTCATATAACATTATTTGATTTAACAGATTATTATAATAATAGTTATAATAATTTAATTCCGATTTATATCTCTTATATTATATATTTTTTTATCTATATAAATAAAAAATAAATATAAGGTATATTTATATGGGAGTACTATTGGCTTTATTGACATTCAAAATAGTTTTTATTATTACAGAAATAAATATAAATTTATCTTAATATTACATTTATAGAAATGAAAAATTAGTCCCACTTTTAAATATATATAAATATAGTGTATTTATGTTTGTATTATTTCTTCTTATCTAATATCTAATAAATATATTGAAAAAAATAGTTGAATAATAAAGAAAAAAAAATAAATATAAAAATTTATTTCCAGTGGTTTTTGGGAGGCAATTCAGGCCAACAAACTTAAATGCACACAAATTTTTATTATTATTATTTGTTATATATTTATATTTTTGATACACTTGTTATGTTGAAAAATTGGCATTAATTTTATATAGAAACCCGATATCATTAATTTTTAATATAAAAATATATATGATATATATAGCAGTTATATTTAATTTCTAAAATTGATATAAAACTTATACACTATACTAAATTGTATAAGACATAGTATAAGACATAAAAAATCCAATATTAATATATCAATAAAAAATCATAAAATATAATTACCAATAATATGTCGTATAAATTAAAATAATAAATTTATTAAAGTTAAAGTAATTGTGAAATAAATGTGGGAATAAGATTTATATATTGCAAATACATAAAAATCATATTAAATATATTGCATGTACAGTATATATATATAGTATATGTAATTAATGCTATTTCTGGTCACTAAAATGTCTATAAGTTTGTAACAAATATATGTACCAATTGGTTATTAATAATAATTAATAGAAGTTTCCCACCCAATATTTTATGGACTTTAAATTAAAAGTTTTTTTTATAAAAATTATTTCCATATAATTATATACTAGTGTTTGAAAAATATTAATAAATGTATATTTCAGTTGGTTTATCACGAAAGTTAATAAATAAATTTTCAATATTATTGAAGCATAAAAACAACAAATACATAATAATAATAGACAATAATATTATG
This sequence comes from Oppia nitens, assembly GCF_028296485.1. Taxonomy (NCBI): domain Eukaryota; kingdom Metazoa; phylum Arthropoda; class Arachnida; order Sarcoptiformes; family Oppiidae; genus Oppia; species Oppia nitens. The sequence goes on along the minus strand of NW_026533204.1, from coordinate 85,989 downwards.
TCATTTATCTATAGTTAAAAACCATAGCTTTTTCCCATATATATAAAATACTATATTATAAGTTTTAATGACATACTGTTTGTCTTAGAGAGCAATTAACTTGAGTTTAACCACTGTTTGTGTGTATGTGTATAGTCAATGTAAGGGCCCATGTAGTAGATGTCATGGAAAGGTAGGGAACGGTAGGAAACGGAGAGAGACAAATGGGGGCAAACATTATTTAAAGTTTGTCTGTATGTATGCGTTGTTTGGGGTCTTAATCTTTCATCCGATGTCATGTCTCCAAATGACTGGATATACATATATCAAAAATATAAGATATTGTTTGACTACCAGTGCCTCTCTTTCTTTCACTCACTCACTTTAAAATATATTGAATCACAAACTAAAATAATGACTGTAAGGAAAAGTTAGTCAAAAATCGTGTGAACGAACCAATTGAAGGACTTTCTCATCACATGAAGTCTATCCATACATTCAGTATATACAACACATGCCGTGCCATTCGCTTAGATAGCCTTTTCCATGTCTTTCCTCTCTCTGTCTGTCTAACCATTCCATTCACTTACTATCACTAAATGCCATAAATAATAATATAATTCATTTTTAATTCACGTAATTAAACATTTAGGAGCAATAATTTTATGCTACTCTGAATTGTACACATTTTTATGCATGTCTTTTACATTAATATAAGCTCTCTCTCTCTCTCTCTCTCTCTCTCTCAATGTCTCTCTTTTCTCTCATTTCTCTATCAATTTAGTGTCTCTCGTGTCTGAAGCCGAAGTTCTTTAGCCTTTCAATGAGTGAAATATAAGTGAATGAATGAAATGAATCGAAAGATTGAATGAATAAATAAGAAAATACACGAAAAATATTATTTGAATTGAATTGTATTGTAATCTAAAAAAATCGTAATCACAAAAATGAAATGCCATTATATTAAAATATGTGAGACCAGAAATAAATATACTCAACAATTTTATATATATATAATATTTATTAAATGCTATTGTTTTTTCCATATCTCTTATAATTTTATTTCATTATTATTTTTGTGCAATTATTCTTATAATTGCATTGATTTGTGTTGTCATTGTACGAATATTAAATTCAATTTTATTATTATTATTATACTTAGTATAAATTTTATATGATATAAATTGTTTGAGAGAGAGAGAGAAAGAGAGARAAAGAGAGAGAAAGAGAGAGAAAGAGAGAGAAAGAGAGAGAAAGAGAGAGAAAGAGAGAGAAAGAGAGAGAGATTGCATAAATAATGACAAATTAAAAGGTTAAGTGAAATAATTGTAATACAGTAATACAGTAATAATAATAATAATAATAATAATAATAATAATAATAATAATAATAATAATAATAATAATAATAATAATAATAATAATAATAATAATAATAATAATAATAATAATAATAATAATAATAATAATAATAATAATAATAATAATAATTTTCATAAGAACTAAAATGAAATATTATTTATTGTGAGTTACTATTATGCAAAACAAAACTTTAAATTTGTGACAATTGAATAAATAATTATAATTAAAAATATAACAACGTATTGAATATGTATTAAATATAAAATTGTATATAATTTACAACAAATTTAAATTAATTTATTTCATGTAATGGTAAGAGTAAGAGATTGTATAATTTATAATTGTGTAATAAAATAAATTTATATGCATTATATAATACCGTAAAAAATATTGCAAAATAATATATATATATATATATATATTATAATGTACAGTATATACCCATATAAATATATTGTGTGATCAACTTAATTAACATAACAATAATGAAAAGATTTTTGCGTTTTTTAATGGTAATGAATATCAAATGGTATTTTATTTATTATAAACTATTATTATTATTATATAAATAAAATTATATGAAAATAAAATTTTAATCTCACATTTATACGTTAGATATGTGTTATATGCTATATTATACAGTATATAATATTATTAAATATGAATAACAATAGCAATGCAATATTGTGATTATGAAATTAAAATAATATAATTATATTTTTTAAATGTTTGTTATGTTTTATGTATATTACAATTTAGCTATTAGTGAATGGGGTTTTACGTACTATAGAAAAAGTGGACCAAATATAACAATAATAATAATAAAAATAATAAATTTTTTATTTAAAAAAATAATACAAAAAACTGTTTTTACTAAATTCATAAACTAAACCCTTTACAGTTCAGAGGGCATGCATTGAATACTAGAAGGGAAGGGAATGGTAGTCAATGGGAACTATAGCTGATAGGGTATGAAATGAGTGGAAAGACATTAGTAATTCACTGCCAAATATAACAATAGTTTTGATAATAATTCACTATTTTAATAGAGTTAACGTTGGAGTAAAAAAAATCAGACAACTAAACAATTGTCTCTCAACAACAACAACAACAAAATCACACAACAGTTGTGTGACTAATGTATGGCAGATATATAAACAAAATTACTGTTCAGACAATAGGTTTTGACAGAGATATGACATTTCGGACTGTGTTTTATGGACTGTGGACACAACAACATAACAGAGCATTGATAGTTATAAAAATGTGAACGACTTTTGACTATTAAAATGTGAACAACACTTTTTATCAATGTGTGTGAGAGAGAGAAAGAAAGAAAGAGAGAGAGAGATGGCATAGTATGGTTCACAAGTGATAGTGGTATCGGATTGTGGTGTTTGAGTGAGTGTGTGGTAAACGTGACTCCGGTCGTCGACAGGCTATTCACAATAGTTTTCAACAACAATCATAATAATCATAAACATCAACAACAAACATAAAAATCAAAATCATTTTCTTATTTTTCAATAGCCTTATCATTATTACTATTCTTTCGGCCCATTATTTCAGCTGAAAAAACACGAGAGAAGAGACGGAGAGAGAGAGAGAGAGAGAGAGAGAGAGAGAGGAATGGCATTTCATTTCTCCATTGTTTTCAATAATCATTTACTGATAATTTGTGAGACAAACAAATCATATACTGTTTTACTATTGTATTATTATTATAAGTTATAACTACATTACTATAAGTATATAATGTATAGTCTACTAAAGTATATATTATTATTAAGAGTAGTAAAAAAATTTTTAGTTAACATTTTAATAGATTTTGTTGTTTGTAAAACTCAAATGATAAGAAACAACAACAAAATTATTATAATATAATAATTTTTCCTTTTTTACAATTTAACTATAGTATTGTTTAGTTTTAAAACTTATTTAGATAACAAATTCTCTCTCTCTCTCTCAAAATTATTTGATTGACAATAATATGAGGTAAAAGTTGAATAACACATATAATATAAAATATTATCAAATATACATACACTGGTACATATAAACATAGACACAATTACCTGTCTCATTTAAATATAAATAATCTAGTAGCAATGATTATCAAAAAGTATTACATTGCTTTAATAATAATACTTCAAATAACAAACAATTATCTATATTATAGATTCTATAATATGATTGCTTTTTACCAATCGCTTGTGTAAACTATCTGAAAATTTATTATATAATACATACTGTACTGTATATAATATATACAGTATATTATCAATAGTTTACAATAACTTCTATTCTTAAGGTTTCCCTCCAATAGATTTATTGTCTTCGGGAGAGAGAGAGAGAGAGAGAGAGAGAGAGAGAGAGAGAGAGAGAGAGAGAGTTTGTATTTCATTTGACACGAGAAGTCTATTAAGTGGTTTATGCGCCGGTATTTGGCAGTCAATAGTGAGGTTCGAGTGCTGTGTTGTCAATCAATCGTCGGTGCAAACAACAGGCATAAAGGTTTAACTGACAGTTGGGACACACCATTAAGTGAATCATATACAGTATATACAATATATATCTATAAATATATACTGTATTAACAGTATGTTTTACATAAGTCTAACAAATATTAGATATGAAATTAATCATATTTTATAACCAGTGATGACTGGATTCGCCAGTTACCACCAATACATTGGCAAAGAAACCTATTTGTGTTGTACTTTATTATTAAATAGTAAATGTTTTTTAAGTAATCATATGATAAATTATTTGGTCATCAGAATTGATTGATTTTACTGTTTAAATACTTTTGGTTTTTCTTAAAAACATTTATCTATCACAATATCTATAAAGATTAATAATGAGAGAAAGAAAGAAAGAGAGAGAGAAACTTAGTCTATTCCCAAAATTTTAATTAATATAGAAAATTGTTGTCTTAATTATAATGATAGCAATATAAGGATTCTGTTAATTACAAATAATAAAAATTTAAAAAAAAATAATTTTATTAGCAGATCAAATATAATATATATATAAGTCTAATATATATATATATATATATATATATATATATATATATATATATATATATATATATATAGTAATAATAATAATTCATATGAGAAATTATTTCTCAAATAATCGACATTTCGATTCAGAAACCATATAATTAAAAGAGAGATGAAGATAAATAAGAAAGAAAGAAAGAAAGAGAGAGAGAGAGAGAGAGAGAAAGAGAGAGAGAGAGAGAAGTAAAATAAAAGTAAATTGCATTTCAATCAAATATAATTAAAAATAAGTGAAATAAAACATATATATACTGTATATACAAAAAATATTTTACTCTTATTTTTCTTTGACATTTATATATATACTATTTGAATTGATAGTGAATTCAATGTACCACAAAAAATACGATATACACACAAATTATATGATATTATTTTGCGATGATGTGTCCGCACGGCATATATCTGTGTTTCTTAATCATCAAATGGATATAAATTTTAATAATAGTCTACACAAACCCAGGGTTCAGTCAATATATAATGTATTATATAACTAAAACACACACAACATCTCATGTCTTTCATGTTTTTGTGTGACTTTTTTTATATCTGTTTATTTATTCGGTGAAAACCCTTTACTTTACAAACACTCTTTTTCTCAAAAAAAAAAAAAAAATAATTAAAACAAATATAATATTTAGTAATACTATTGTATTTATATAGGAAAAAGATAAACTCCCAAAAACCCAAATCAAAAATAGTTAGAAACAATTAAAAAAAAAGTTATACATATTTGTCACATGGCTTTGATATTGTAATTACATATATTTTTTTACTGATGAGCTAAGAGAGAGAGAGAGAGAGAGAGAGAGAGAGAGAGAGAGAGAGAGAGAGAGAGAGAGAGATCATAGATGGACAGTTAGATGGAAAGACTGTTTAGAACTGTATGGAAAACTTACTGTACATCTCATATTTTTGTTTTGTTATTATTTTGTTGAGTACAGTATTATATCGTATATTATTCAATTGCACATTGAATTGGACGGCAATCGCGGAAATGATTAACACAACTGGAGAGACAAAAAACAACACAAAACACAACCAGCACTTCAAATAACACTGAAATCGTGAGTAACGGTGTGTGTAAGCGCCGGGTCACACACACACACACACATACATACATACATAACCTAACTCTCTGGTATATATTAGAGTTATTTATATACAGTATATACCGGTATATATCTTATATATCAAAACTTAATATAAAACATATCTCTATTTAATAAAAAATAAGTTAAGATTTGAAAGAAAAGGTCAAACTTATTTTGTTACAAATTAATTGTTTAGATATATAGATATAATATAAATATATTTATATCTTCGCAGTACTTATATATTTATATATAATGAGGTGATATGATATGCTATCAACCGTAGCTCAGGTATGCCCCTAACAATTCATAGCTGAGCACCAAATAAGTTAATTATATATTGAAGTCTCGTTCGTCACAAGGAAACAAACACCTGAGACTAACCCGGGGACTACATGAGCGCTGTCGATGTGGTTTTCTCACCATCAAAAAACAGCTACACTCTCCACGGTCTTAATAGGTCCTCAACAACTGTTTGTTTTTTTGGATCAAATTATTAGAGAAAAAAAGCATTTTATTTGAGCTACAATTCCGCTATAAATACTATGTATAAGGTATACCTGTACACACCTGAGTTGAGTAGGCATATCCATAGCTGAGAAATCTGGTCATCGTTTTTCTGCACACAAACAATTAACACACAATTCATTTGTGATATCAATTAAGAGGTTTTTGAACTGTTGAATAACAATTTGATCCCTTTCCTCCCCTCTCTTGCAATCATTTTTATATTATCCAAACGATCATTTGTGTGGTCAATTGAATAGTACTAACCATAAGTTCATACCTTTATTTTTCCTTTCAACACAACTCTCCAACAACACTCCCTTTCCATTTATATCCCAACACCTAATCTCTCTTTGCCTAAACTCACTGCTAATGGAGTAATAGATATGATAACCAAACATTATAACTATATTTAGATATAAGAATATTAGATAACAGTGTTATATAATAATAATAATATTAATAATAATAAAGTTTTCACAACAAAAAATGATGATTTGCCGCAAAAAATTGTTGAKAAAATGATTTTTTCAGTTTTTCTTTTATATATTCAAGAGAGAGAGAGAGAGAGAGAAGAGAGAGAGAGAGCGAGAGAGAGAGAGAGAGCGAGAGAGAGAGAGTTAAAATTACTATAATATTAAAATAACTTATACTATCTATTATTATATTTATACAGTACATAAAAAAATATTAAATAAAAATTTTATTTTGAATGCCATAAAAATATCAGTTAATAGCAATTTTTTTGTATTATATAACTTTAAAAAACAATTTTTTTTGTTATTATTTATCATGCATTAATTCATGTAACCAATGTAATTACTATTTTTATTTAGTTATAGCTATTAATATGAATATTATACTATTGAATGTATTGAACTTTTTTAATGACAGGTAATTGTTTTTGATTGAAATATTGAATGCTTTTACAAAGACTACAAAACCAAAACAATTTTTTAAATAGTGAAATCACTTTTTAATAAAATGTCTAAAATATACCATAAATAGTATCAAATCTTCTATTCAAACGTGAGATTCCTATATATTTATTTGATATTTAATGAGACATGAAATGAAATGAAAATGTCATCAGTTGTTAAAATTGATTGCATTTTAAATATACAAATGAAAGTTATAATAACCAAACAAATGGCAAATTTTTTATATGCAATTAAATCATTTTACTTATAAATCATTAAAAACTTTAATAATATTATTATATAAAGTGCTTATAGAGTTAAAATACATTTGAGTGATAGGTTGTTCGCTATATATTTTTTTCAGGGTATCCCACAAACGGAATGCTATGGTTTAGCTAATAGATTGAGAAGTTTATCTCTTTCACTCCGAGCACTAGTGTCGGTGCTCTTGACCCCTGTGCTGTTGGCAGTCATGAGAAAATTGTTTTGCCTCTTGGAGTTGCCATCAACTGAATCAGTCAGCTCTCTCTCTCTCTCTCTCTCTCTCTCTCACACACACACACACACACACACACACACAGCAAATACATATAAGGCATATATCGGGAGAGTCAATGAATAAAGACAGCAAAAAAAACCAAAAACTTAATCGTTGAGTAGTCATGCGATCCCATATATACACTACCCCTCAACTTCAATACCATTTACCTGTCTATATAAATACAGTATAATAATATAAGTTATAAAACACTACTATTGTCTCATCCGTTAATATATTATCCAACTGTATGTTTATGTCATCTACCCTGTGATATCAATTTGACTGCTATTTTCTCTCTATTGAATTAAATGTATTTTTTTTTGTTTGCTATTTTATTTGTTGCATAAAACATATTTTAAGACGACTATCAGTATTAGAGTATTATTATTGTTAGCGTTACTATTCCTGTAATAATAACTCCCTTTTTAAAGTTTTTTTTCGAGAGAAAAAAAACATTTCCTTTAGTAATGAAATTTTAATTATTATGTTTTCCTCTTTTTTTCACTAAATTTTATCAAAGATAAGACACAATTGACTCAAATCTCATTGTGATTAATGTCATTTAGAGATCTCTTTCGCTAATAACGAAACTGAATATACAGTACATTCACAAATATAAAACATTACATAATATATTCAAATAAAATAAATTTAGTCTATATTATGTGTATGTCTATGAAAATACATGAATCATTAAGTAAACAATTTTTGTTGTTGTGTTTCGCAAATAATTGACAAAAATTGGCTAATAATTTAGTTTTTAAAATTGCATTAGTTTTGTGAATAAATTATTTAAATAAATTGTTTGGCAAATAAATAAATAAATAGTTTTGTATTTATCCCCTTAATATTTGTCGTGAAAAAATATATTACTGCAAATCAAATTACTTATTAGACAGCAATGGCACGAAATATACACAAAAAATGCAAATATAAACCTTAATATTAGGTATAAATATTAATAGATAATACATAAGTTATTATTTAATAAAAAAATTTATCTATGCATAGTATAAATATAATAAATATAAAATAAATTAAAATTCCTTTAAATTTGATTTCGGTATCTGTTTATCAATGCATTGCTAATATATATAATATGCGAATAAAAAATATTTCTTATTATACAAATAAATAATTCAATATATAATTTGAAAAAATCAATATTCATTGGCAATGGTATTTATTTTTAAAATGTATTTTATATTATATTACGATATTATACTTGTTAATAATAATAATATTAATAATAATAAGTTATACACAAAATATTTTGTTACACAATAGCTTATATAAAAAAGCTAAACAACAACAATAATAATAATAACAACAAGTTTTTGTCGACTCATAAAAATATATTTAATATATATTTTTAATAATTAAGAAAACTTTACACTTATTTACAAATACAGAAAGCATTACAATCAAAATTAAAAAACTTTTTTTGTATGCAAAACATCAAAAAGTTTATTATTATTATTCATGTGTTTTATGGCTAACAGCGACAGCAAAACTCGTAAGTTTTGTTACTTTATTATACTTTTATTACTAAAATTACAATATATTACTATACATACTATTACTTACTATAAATATATTACAAGTTTAATTAATATTAATATTAATATATATATATATATATTTAAGTAAGTTATGATAAGTCATACCATAGTATGAAAAATGCATAAACAAAACAATTTATTTTTTGTTGTATTTTATTTCATTGTATTCACTGGTGAAACATACAAACAAAAAAATCAAAGCAAATCTTAATTTATTATACCGGAAACCCATTGCAAATAAATAAGTAACAAAAAAATATTATTCAATTTTTTCACTGGTATGTTTTATAAAAAATATATTAATACAAATATCATTCACAGCTCAAATTTTTTTATGTAGATTACTATATAAATAATAATAATGTGTTATAGTATGTTATAATTTTAATCATCTGTAAGTTATATTTTGTAATTTTTATAATTTCGTAATTTCATAATAACCAAAAAAATTATTATTATCATATAATAGTTTATTATTAATTTTTTATACTATTTTGATATAATATACTATTTATATCATCTGACATCTAAAGTGCCGCAGAGGATATCATATCAATTTAATTTTAACGTTATATTATTATATAAACTATGATTATGGACTTAATCTCTGGTCACACATATACACAGTCACACACCCGACACAAATTATGACAACAACAAAGTATTATATATTAACATAAAAAAATAATTAATTAAAAAATAATGTATTTCTCAGTTTGCAGAAACTTGTTGCTTTCAATATCATAATAAATTAATATATAAATATCAATAGATAGTATAGAGTACTTATGTTTATAAATAACATAGATAACAATATAAACACACTTTTATATACAGTATATACTAAATATATTTAAAAAATAAAAAGATTATTTAATAAAATAAATTAATAACTTACAATAAGCAACTATAGTATCATAGTTATATAATATTTATTTTAATATCTAGCAATCTATATAGTTATACATTTTGATAAAAACACATATATGATACTATTAATTTTATGCAAAATTTTTTAATCAATAATACACTTTTCCCTATTAATCAAGATAACAAACAATTGATTGAATTTAATATGAATTGATGGCTATTTAACTGTGTCGACGATAGTATAATTTACCCAAAAAATATTACTATTATTATTATATGTTTTACAAACAAATCTAGTTCATATCAAATTTACTATAAAATTTATTTTTATAACAATAAACTTAAACATATATAATTTATATAGAGTTATGTTTTTAATAGTTATGGTACAGTATTTAAAGCTGTTTTATAATTATGGATCCAAGTGTTTATTTTGTTGTTGTTTTTCATGTTATTGTTGTTGTTAAGAGTTTTGTTTTTTATGTATATAAAATATATTATTATTATTATTATTTCAAATATTAGACCCACTAAAATAGCGTACAATAATCAGCCAACAGATAGATCCGGTATTTTTGCGGTATATGTGTATTAGTGTTATGTTTTATAGTCGACAAAATTTGCGCTAAGTTTTTTGCCAATGAAATACAGTAAATACTAAATATAAAGTTTTTCTAAAGAAACACATTTTAAAAAATTATTTAAAAAACACAATTTTCTTAACTAATCTATCGGTCAGCATATGTGGAGATACCATCAGCTCTCTCTCTCTCTCTCTCTCTCTCTCTCTTAGAGGAGAGAGAGAGAGAGAGAGAGAGATATTTGGGTCAAACATCCAGCAGTTGTTGGCATTATTAGCCAGAGTTACATAACATGTTTAGCACTCATACACATTGTATTGTGTGCTCCTTTTTTTTGTTGAAAAAAATATAATAAAATCCCAGTGTTATGGCTATTATAATAGCCTATTCCAATAGTCAGTTATACTGTACAATAACAGGACAATAACAATAACAACACCTGAGACAAGGGCACCGGTATGTAACATTACGGAGAGTCGGAAAAGAAATTTCCTAAAAACTATTGAACAGATATTTTGGAGGCGAAAACAATTATCGGGTGTGACTACTACTGAAAACGGATTTGTAAATATAACAAAACTATGGTTTATTAATAAATTGTATTAATAAAAAATAAAAATTCTAAATAATATTATATAACCCATAGTACTGTATTAAATAATATCTTTATAAATAAATAAATATATAAGTCATATTTAATAAATGATAATAATAATAGTATTATTTTTGTTGTTTCCCTTATTTTGTTGATGAATCTTATTGTTGTTGTTGTTGTTGTACTTGTTGTCTATCTTTATAGATAAAGTGTATGTAATTAAAAGTTATTAATGTTGTCGTAATTGGAGTAAACTTTTTAATCAAAAAAATAACAAAAATTGTACTAAAAATTATAAATTTCAAACACATACAGAAGCAAAAAATATACTTTACTATATATATATAAGTATTTACATTTACTGCTAAAATAGTTTTTTTATTAATCCCTGAATAACTAGATTTTTAAAAAAATTCAATTATTTTATTTATTGATATCGTAATGATTAATTTTTATGTATCGATAAATAATTAATAGATTTTTTTTGAATTTATTCGACATATAAAACATTATAATATCTTTATATAAATTATAGACGTATAATCTTAAATACTTAAATATTGTTTATATTGTTTACTAGTAATAGAGGTAAAAAATAAATAAATAGTTAATTACTGCAAAAAAACATTGCTAACAATAATATAAATACGCTATATAAAAAATATATTATATTATGATTAGATTTAATATCTCTATTGTTTTTGACAATTAATATTTTATGTGTTTGTGTGGGAAAATGAACATAATAATTATGAAATAAGAAAATATTAAATTTCATTATATTTAAATTAAGTCAATTAAAAGTTATTTCCCTCAATAGTAAAGTGCCAATAAAACCATTAACAAATAATTGTCTCAAAACATATACAGTATATACGGTATATCTATATATATTATTTATAAAACATTTTTGTTTTAATAAATAACTGATGTTATACAACATGTTTTCATCAATTTATATATCGTTTATATTAATTATTTAGTCGTAATAGTAGACAATTAATGTAAATGATAAGGATGTATTGATTTAATATAATTAAATAAAATAAATAAATATGTATACTTTTTTAACTACTGTATATAATTATTACTTGGGTCTTATAATATAAATATTTAAATTTATTTTTATGTTGCAAATAATTTCATAAAAATCTATTTGTATTACTATTATAAATACTTAAATAATTAATATAATAAACAAACTTTTATATTAATATATTTAAAAAAAACAATGTATTTGTTCAATGTATTGCAAATTATATAAATATCATTGGGGAAAATAAAATAAAAATCTATTAAAGCAATGTAAAGCAATTAACTATTATTTTGATGATGAATAAGACTAATTGTTGACAATTTTTTCCCTATTTTTTAAATTTATTACAAAAATAAATAGCTATAAAATTCCCAAATAATCTATTATTTAATGTCGAAACAAATCATATTTGATATATTTTTTAAAAATATTTAAAAAATTAAAATCACGAATTTTATGTTCAAATAAAATATATTTAAATATTTATGATATTTGCTTCGATAACTAACAAAAAATCACATATATTTGTTTACTGTGTCTCAAAACAGTGGTAAGCAATTGATATGATTGTTTAATGTCCAGTATTTTTTTAAATATTGAAAAGTGTATTAGAAATAACAACAACAAAAAACATTTGTCCAGTTTATCAGGTATTTACTAACACACAAAAAATCATTGAACAACCCTAGAGATTGGTATGCATTCAACACAAGTATTCATAGCATTCATAAAGCATTAATAGCTCACAAAAATACACATAGTATTGATCAGTGGGTCTAAAATACAGGTAGTATTGACTCCTACCTATGCCATAGACTGACTCTTAAAAGGTAACTGTGTTACCATTAGAAGCAGTATATAATATTTTATAAAGAAAAACTGAGGGAAACATATTTTTTGACAAACACATAGTACTGTATATCACAAAGTTATTCAAATAAATAAACTTATTTTATAATACTTGTTAAACTTTTAAGAATTAAATAATTTATTATAGATGTTGTAAATATTAGTTTTTGTTTTAAAAAAATCATTTATAAAATTATTAAAAATTTAATTATCAATAAAGTTATAAATATATATATTATCAAATATAAACTATTTAAATAAACAAAAACTTATGCAGTATTTACAACATTATAGTATTTTCTAATAACTTGATGTCAATGTAAGTTCAATATGTGACAGATGTTTGAAATAATAGTTTAAATATTTATTTCTCAAAACTCTATCAATGCTTACCTTTTTTTGGATTTGTTTTGTAGTAAACTGTAGTAATGTTTGGGTCTTCAATGCGATTATTATCCATTAAAAATAATTCACTTATTAATCGCTAATTGTTTTTTTCAATACAGTTCACAATACAGTTATTTAATAATAATAATACAATTAAAAAGTTTGTTTTTTTTAGAAAAAAAGTTTTATGTAATAACTACTATCATATATACTGTATTTACTATATATTATACAATACAGTATACCTGTATATAGAGAGCACACAAACACTGTGTCGATGAGTAGTACACACACTGTATCCGTACACTGAATGTCATAATATGAATAGCTATGCAATGGTTTGCACTGTTAGGTCTCATACACTACTACTTGCCTGACGTCACTCATAGGCATAACTACAACTGTATAATAACCAGTGCTTAGCACTCTATGCATCGGAACTGAGAGACATCTAACGGTTATAACGGTATCAGATATTAAATATATATTATATATATGTTATGTGTTTGTGTGAAAACCTGTATAGAAATTACAGGTAAAACAGGAAGACATTGGGACCTGTATTGTCCCAATCACTATAGTATGGTTTACAGATATACTATCATAGACTGTATATAAAAAATTATGGAATTACCACTAAAAATAATATCATTGCATAAAAGTCTAACTTAAAGTAACTGTTTTTCATTTTCATATACATGTAGTGTATATAATATATTTAGTATTATATTTACATTAAATGTTGAATAAAGTTATATATATGATATGTACTTATATACCGGTATAATCTATATGTTAACAATATAAAAATTTATATATTAAAAAAGTGTATATTTAAAATAATCAATGGGTATATAATACAGTAAAATAGATCTTGAAATTGGTTGACAAATTGGGCCAAACACTTACTATATAAATATACATTTATTTATTTATTTATAATAATTTTATGAACAAAAATTTATAATATTTATGTATTGAAAATTGGATTCGAGTTATACAATATTGTTAGTCTCGAAAAAATAGTACTATTTTTTATTAGTGAATTGATTATACTGTATATAAAAACTAATACCAAATACAACTTGTTTTTTTAAATATAATAATCATAATAAATGTTTGCTTGAATAATACAAATATAGAGAAATACATAAACGGTATATACTATATATAAATATATAAAAATTTGTGAATTGAGATCACAAGTGATGTATAAAGACGTTTGCAATCAAGTGATGGTTTTTTTTAAAATAAAAATCACAAATAAAATCGGAGCCCTAAATATGTTTTGATATGTTGACTGATTATTTAACTATTTATATACATTATATAAAACATATACAAAACATATCAAAATATTTTTTAAATGATAACTACTATCGGTTGATAATTTGTATAGTTATAAAAATACAATAAGTAAAAAAACCAGAAATAAGTGTAGGAAAAATCAAAATGCATTTTTATATACTTAAGAAAAATTATTTTTTATTTTATTTTAAAAGTATTTAACATTATGTATGTTTACCTAATGATCCAATAATATACAAACAACACAAATATTATTAATAATAATAGTGTAAGTATGCCTTATTTTAGACAATGTATTGCAAAATATGTATTGAAAACTTCAATTGTTGTCAAATTTGATAAACTGATTGGCAATAAATATGCTGTAAATGAATGCGAGGCGAGAGTTAACAGACGGATGAAAGATTGAAAGAGAGAGAGAGAGAGAGAGAGAGAGAGAGAGAGAGTTTTATACGTTAATACTATAACTTCAATCAAACATAAAAATGCGATAAAATGTTTCTCTCATCGAGAAAACGGATACAAAATATTTTCATATTCTATCAATAGTTATATATAAATAAATACAAGTATATAAAGTTTATGTATGTATGTATATATTTAATTTATTTGGCACTAATTAATATGCAAATAAACTAAATTTTATTATTATTATTATTATTGATTTTAATATAAATCTTTACATTTGAATGCAATTTCTCGATGTTATGTAAGAGTGTAGAGAAAGAGAGGAGAAAAACCTTTAACGAGAGCATCATTTTTTGATATCCCTTTCGCTATAATATTATATATATATATAGTTTGCATAAAAATAAAATAATTATATAATAATTTATAATATATTTATATTCATATCTATGACTTAATACATTAAAACAATAATTTAGGAATAAGCAAAGAAAACTATTTTAATATTCAAAACAACTTTTTCACTGTATGTATGTTTGTTTATATCATATAATATCTCGTTTTAAAAAAACTAAATTACAATTTGCTATTATTAAATCTTACAAAATTATTAAATATATTTATGTGTAAAGACATAAATATATGTAAAACATACATAAAATTATATAAATTACTATTTATAATGTGATTACATGCATACAACACAACAAACTAAATTAATTTTGAAACAAAAAAACAACAACAAAATAATAATATTGTTATTATTAAATGTTTTCACTTATTGTGTGTTAAAAATCAGGTATTTTTGGTTACATATCTCAAATAAATTAGTTAAATTAAAATGTTTTTTATAGTAAATAAAATTACACACAAAAATGTGTTTAAATTTCTCACCAGACATTAAATTTCTTGCAAAATAATTATAATAATAGCACAAAAAATTATTATTCAGTTAAATATTTGTGTCTATTTTTATGTATATTAATTTTTATTACAATATAAACGACACTTATATCAGTCAAAAAAAATTAAGACATACTTTTGGTGAAAGTTTAGTGTTAAACAAATCTAAATGTGAAAGTTTGCAAATTTTATAATGTGATATAATTAATAATAATTTTTTTAAAAAATGTATTTTTAAAAAACTATTTTTTTGTTTGGTTTTAATTTAAAGCTATAAATAATACGCCCTCTTATGTGCTCTCAGACCTCATTTTTTAAAGTGGATAGTTATGTCAAATAGTTAATCATATAATTTATAGTATATGTAGTACCTGTAAAGCAAATATATAAATATATTAACAATTTTTAGCCACACTAATGAAAATTACGAGAGTTTTCAATTTGTAAAATTTGAAATTTTTCATAAATATTATTTTTAATTTTCTAAATTACTTTCGGTTAACTATTTATTTTTTAATTGCATTCCAAGCTTTGACTAAATTCAATCGGTTTTTATGACGATATGATTGATTAAACATAAATTTATATATATATATATACTTTATATATAATACATTCAAAATCTTTAATTTTACTATTTTTGGTTTCAATGGACTAATATTTTCAAATGTTGAATGAATTAATCACATTTGAGTATAGAAAATAATAATAGAAAATTTTGTAAATGTAATATTCAATTAAAATAAATTTTTATAATAATTATTTTTTAAAAATAAAATAATACATACAGTTGTAAACTGTATGTAAAGTTTCAAACAACAAACAACATTATTAACAACATATTATTTAGCATAGCTATTGGTAAATAATTAATAATTATTAAAATATGCAAAACTAATCTTGGATATTTTTTTTACTAATCATAAATAAATTATAGTCATAAAATGTAGAGCAATAACCCCTACATTTAAATTTTGTTGAATAGTATTTACAAAACATATATTTGGGGGACGAGTTGGACACCCCATCTCAGCTAATAAATAGGGATTTAGTTACAAATAAATGGCTAATTTGTATATTAAAAAAACTTTTGAAATCTCCACTAAATAAAACACAGTTAAATGTGTGGGTATTCAATAAATGAATGCAGAGATAAAAATATAAAAATTGTTTTTTCCTCAATGTTTTTTATATTTTGTACAATATTATAGGTTTGCAAAAATATGCATAACTTTTGATTTTATTATTGTTATTGTTTTTTTTGTTTGTAAAATACAATACAGTATATTTAAGTATACAACTTATCTAAGCCGACCATTTATAGTCACCGATACCCACACCCCGTTATACCTTCCATATTACACCTAATCTTTTTGTGTATAAAATAATAAATTAAAAACTGTTTTTTATAAATAAATATACTATATGTGCTCTGAAAATTTATGCATCAATTAATCTTATAATTTATATTAATTATGTTAAACTGTATATCTACCTGTATCACATATAAATAATATATTATATAACGCCAACAAAAAATTGATAAGATTACATAAAAAATATTTATATTTTTTTGTAAATTTATTTCAAAACAGTTTTGCTTTTGTTTTGGTCATACAATTTTACGTTTTTTTTGTAATTATTATTATTATTATTAATAATTTTAAAATAAGTCTTATCTTTTATTTTTAAGGTGTGTGTCTTTTTTAATAAAAGCGAGAAAGTAATAATAGAAATTTGCTTAATATTATTAATAATAATAAATAATATATAATATTATAAACACTTGAAGTAAATTAAAATTCATTTTACTCTCTTTTTATTCTTATTTTATTTTTGTTAGTTATATTAAATTTTATTATTATTATTAATTTAAAATAGTCTTTCATCAGAAAAAACTAAGTCAATGAAAGTCAATGAATCTCAAGTGTCGGTTCAACTAAAAACAATTAAATCATTTTTGTTTTAGCACTTTTTATACAGTATATACATAAAACAATAATATACTGTTTTAATGTATATATAAATAATAAGATTAATAATAATAACAATGATTTTTTTGTAATGCAAATCTTCTTTCCTATTGTAACGCATTTTTTTGTGCACAACAAAAGAGTTGTGAGTTATTAATAATATATAACACTTTTATTTTTTTCAAAATTCAATATATGATACAAACTTAAAATGAAATTATGTTTTCAAACACAAAAAATAGTATTATTATTATTATTATTATTATTTTCTTTCACCACTTGAAAGGTGAAACACATGTATTGAATTTATTTTTTTATATATATATTATGAGGTCATACTTGCTTTACGGTACTCCACATTAGATTACATGTGTGTGTGTATGTGTGTGTGTGTGTACTATACCTGGCTATTAATCTCCTCTATGTTTACTTGCGTGGGGTAACTGTGCTTAACTGTTCACATTCTCTCTTTTTATCTGTTTGTTAGGTTATCGCACTGTTATGTTATGCAAGTCTGGTCTCACAGTTAGTGTATTTAAAAGTGGGTGGACATCGACTCTTAAAAACATTGGTCTCTTTAATAATTATTAATATATACCACACATACCGGTGCTCTTTTGGGAAGTAATATCTCTCTCTCTCTCTCTCTCTCTCTCTCTCTCTCTCTCTCTCTCTCTCTCTCACTCTCTCTCTCTCTCTCTCTCTCACTCACTCACTCACTCACTCACTTACTCACACACACACACACACACACACACACACACACACACACACACACACACACACACACACACACACACACACATACATACACAGTGTGTATTACACACAATTTCGTGAAATACTTGTGCACCGAAAACAAAAGTGTCAGTGAAATGTGTGTGTATTGTATTTTTTTGAAAATATAAAATATGTAATTAATTTGTGAAAAAATAAAATGTGTTTACAATAATAAAATAATAATTTCTATAACATGAATTTTTAAATGTTTATTAAACACATACACATAAAATATATATACTGTATTTAATGCTAACATACATTTAATTTTCATCAATGAATACCATATTATATGATGTGTCAGTAAATATTTTTTTAATATAATTTTTAATAAATATATGTTATTTCATTGTGTTTACAACTATATTGTTATATTGAGGTTTGTTTTGTTTGAAACACATAAAACACATGAAATAATTTGTTTAGTCTTTTTTGAAAAATCAAAATAATTATAATTAATAACAATTGTAATAATACATTAATATATTATTAATTATTATTTTATTATAGGTGTTTTTGTTTTCATTTAAAACATATGGCATTTTAACAAAAGCAAAGTGTAGTGGACTTAATTTTAAGGTGTCTTTTCATAATAATAATAAAAAGGTTAATATGATTTTAAATATAATAATAATAAAATACAAACTTTCATTTTTTGAATGTTAATTACAATTTTTAAAAGTTTAATACATATATATGATATATAATATATCATAATATTATAAATGATTTTAAGTGTTTGTTTGATCGGAGACTGACGTTAAAAATTAACGATTAACTCAATAGTAAAATGTTTCACTCATTAATTTAAATAATAATAATTATTTAAAAAAGTAAATCACACAACAAAATACATTGTATTAGAATATATATATATACGGTATATAATAGATGTATACGAGAAAAACAAAACATTTTTTGATGATAACATAATAAAATTAAAAATGCATACAATTAATATATTATAATTTAGTTTTTTTTATTAAATCAAATGTAAAATAATGGACAATTAGCCTCATTTAAGTATAAATCAGTAGTTAGGGTTTAATTAGTCAATTGGCACACGTATTATACTGTAGTCTCTCAGAAATTATATAATCAAATGGCTATCAAGTCATCAATTGTTTGCTAATATAAATGATTGAATGACACATCAAAAGCAACTGTTTTTTGTTAATATTATCTTTCAAATGTATGGACCAAATGACTAAATGAAGATCTCAATCATTGCATTTAACATATATTTTAATGTAACAGTTTTTTGTTGTATTGTATTAATACAGTATAAGATAAATATAAGATAGTAATTAGTTTGGCTGTTAGAAACACTTAATGAAAACCATCAATATTTAAACACTAATAGCACGGGTAGTCAAACTCTAAGAGATACCATTTCTCTACTAATCTAAATGTCTACAATGTATTGCAATCAATTATAATGTAATACTACTGTATAATATAAATAATATAATAGACTAACGTTATATTCAATCAATAAATTGAAATGTTATTTGTATTTAAATTCTAAGTAAGTTGTTATTGATTATATGTGAAAATTATTTAATTTTTTGTATGACAAATGTAAAAAATTTTCTCAGCATATATTAAGAGAGAGAGAGAGAGAGAGAGAGAGAGAGAGAGAGAGAGAGAGAGAGAGAGGTCCAGGATAGTGAATCACTATTAGTGACTGATGAGAAAATTAATTTGATTTCCCGATTGAAACAACATTTAGCGGGTGAGTGAATGTTAGTGTGTGTGTGTGTTTGTGAGATAATTTTTTGAAAGCTAATTTAAATTAATTGCATAATTCATTTGAAACAAATGAATCAAACTTTTTATTGAAAGCGGAAACAAAATTTTTAAAATAATTAAGGGATGGCTTTATATACCAATATAACTGAATTTATATTTTTTTGTTTGTTTTGATTGTTTTGTTTTGTAATATGTTTTGTTATTTATATTGTCTTATAATAATAATAATAATAATATACTATATTTTAAAAATGCATTTATTGCCAGCCATTGGGTGAATCAATTTGTTGTCCATTAATCACTGTTTAATTTTATGCAAATTCTCATCACTTTTAATATTACCGTTTAATTTAATTTAATATAACATTCAAATGTGTAATGCATTTTGACTTTTTATGGTTAATCATAAAAAAGGTTGAGACTTATAGTGAATAGGGAAGTGAATCTTGATTTTCAAAAATATTTTGGGTTTACCTCAGAGTGAGTTAAGAGAGAGAGAGAGAGAGAGAGAGAGAGAGAGAGAGAGAGAGAGAGAGTCTGTTCAGATCTAGTATTGAATTAGACTATTATATAAATCATATGTTTATTATTTTTGTTTTGAATTTTTTTTTGTTTTTATTTAAAGTATAATACTTTAATTTAGTTTTTAATTCAAAACACTACCTTAAAAAAATTTTAGTTTATGTATATTTTTTGGTTATACTTTTTAGAAAATTTAAAAATCAACAATATTATGATATAATAATACAATTGGTAATTATCAATGTCAATTTATTTTCAATGCACATAATTTAATATATTCAATATATAGTTAAAAGTTTAAGATCCAGATTTGACTTTTATTTATTACTTCAATAACGTTACACACTATGTATTTCTAATGTAAGTCTCTCTCTCTCTCTCTCTCTCTCTCTCTCTCTCTCTTTCATAATAAATGATAATATATTACATTTTATTTATATTTATATAAATATATAAAAATCTTTTATAAACTGTTAAATCCTGTTTCATCTCTTCCTCTAAAATGCCAAATATGTTAAATGGTTTTACTCTTCAAAAATATAGTTTCATTTTTTTCGGTTATGTTTGGTTTTGTTATGTGTTTTTACGGCTCAACAACAAATAAGCAACAATATATCATTTATTATTGGTATTATTTGAAAGTTATATCTTTAAAAAAGTATATAATAAATAATTATTATAATAATAACTTTTATTGTTTGTTTATAAATACGAGCGATTCATAATAATTTCAATATTATTACATTATTATTATTTTGCTTAAACAGTGATTGTTTACAACAACAGTACTTTTCTACAAACTATAAAAATATCAAAATTATTTTTCATTTAAAAAAAATTAAACAGACATTATATTAAAGGATTAAATAAAAGTTCAAACAAAATCTTTTAACATTTTTTTACCGTTTAATAATTTTTTTAATTATTTTTATTATCATCTTTTTCCACTGATATTTGTTGCTTTTATTTTCATATCCAATATTTTAATATTCAAGTATAAAACGTTTTTATCATTTAATATACATAGAGAAAAAAATTATTTAATATTCAACAAATGTATCTAAAGATTTTAAACTTTTACATTACACATACATATACTTTACTGTTTATACAAACAAAAAAATCAAGTGAAAAATTTGAATAAAATTTTTATGTAACTCTCGGAATAGATATTAATATTTTTTTTAATGAGTTATTAATCTCTCTTTCTCTTAGTTTAAAAAAATTATATATATTTTGATTTTATTTACTGATGCACTTGAACTCGATATAGCCTCCCGGTGCTGATATCCGACAACACGTATATAATAAATAAACTTTTTACTATATAAATACAGTATAACTAATGTATGTCTATATGATATTACTTACCGTTATTATTATGACGGGCTTTTAAAATATATATATACAAAATTTTTTATTAATAATAAATAAGAAGAAAAAATCTCTTAACGAGAAAATAATATATAATTTTAAGTCAAACAAAAATCTAAACATCATTTTCTATGAATACATAATCAGATATTTTCTCTCTCTTTATATGTTTTTTTTTTAAAGAAACTAAAACGAGAATTTCAATTTAACTAAACGTCTAAAACCATGTATTTATAATATTAAATATGCGGAAAACTAATAATAAAACTAAATGTTTAATAATAATAATGAAACAAAATAAATATATCAGTACCGGTATTTATGATACAATATAGACAGCAATTTGTTTTTAATAAACATTATTATTTTTTTAATTTTAAGAAAACTAATAGTTTTCGAAAAAAAATAAATATTATTTACTAATAATTGATAAATAAACTACAGTACTATTTCAATATATCATTATTATTATTACTTGTCATTAACTAACAAATTTTTATTAATAATTTATTAGTATTATTATTATTTAGTAAATTTAAGTATAGGAAAAATTTTACTGTCATAAATTTAACATAATTTTCATTAATATTGATATAAAAAACTATTTAACTTTTTTTTACATATAAAATAAAATATTTGCTCTAATTTTGTCGCAACAGTTTAATTTTTGACAGTCACTTGATTTATATGTTTAATAAATATAACTCAAGATTTACAACAACAACAAAAACACTACAAATAAAAAAATTCTAATAAATTGATAATTATCTACAGTATATATAATAGTTGGTTATACGGTATAAACTGTACTAAACAATAAAAAATAGCTAATAAAATTCAATAAAATAATTTTTAAAAATTATAAATATGAAAAACAGCTTTATTTTAGTTATTTATAATCAATATTCAACCATAATATAATTGTTAGAAAAAATTATTATAAGTTTTTGTTGTTTATTTGGAGACGTGTTTGAATCGGTTCACATCAAAAATGGGATGAAATTTAATGATTGATCTCATGTTAGATAAATTAACACCAAAATGATGAGCACCTAAGATAATAAAAAAGCTAACCGATTTTTTGTTATTGTATTGGTTCATAGACTAACTGTGCTCTTTAGTAATAATAATAATAATAATAATAATACCAAGTATTTGTGTGTGTCTACACATGATTTATATGGGTATTCATACATAATATCGGTGACACTTATCGTAATATATTAGGGCACTATTTGGGTAATCAGTCATTTGTATGGCTGAATCATTGGCAAACACCGGTAGATTAAGAGAGAGAGAGAGAGAGAGAGAGCATATAATGTTAAAATTTCAAGTTCACCAGTAATAGGCTGTATGTGTCAGCTAATTGCCTATTAGGTGCTCAGGTATTATGAATTATCTAAACCATAAAAATAATATGTTTTACCTCAAAAAAAAAAAAATAATTTCAAGCATAGCATTTTTTGTTATGGGTAATCAAACAGGTGGGCAACAATTTATTGCAAACAATTGCAATACAATATACGGTATATATATATATATATTATTATTTTAATAGCAATTTTAAAGAATATTAAATTAAATATTTAGTTAATTATCAAGAAAATTAAATTTAGAAAACTTATCAATAGTATTTTTGTTATTATTGTTGTTATTGGGATAAAAACTATTTACACGTATTGTACAGTATATTTGAAAGTAATAGAAAAAAAGTTAATTTTTAAAAATATAAACAAACAAAAATACTTATGTATTTAAAAGTTATAACAAGAAAAATATATAAAAATTTAATTAATAATATTTTCAATTTAAAAAAGTCTTAATAAAATGCATTTTTCTCTCTTTTATTATCTCTATTGGAGAAACAGGAGCTCTCATTTTTAGAGATGTGTCTGTATTTTAGGGCAACCCTTAGGCTGTGGGCAACAGTGAGACAACTTATTTTTTATATAATTTTATTTTGTATTGATTGAAAAAGTTATCATTACATATAAATATATATATATATATATATAAACAAAAAACAACTTTATTTGGTAGTGAAATAAACATATTGTGAATGCACTCATTTGAAATGATAAATATTATACTATAAATATACTGTATATCAAATGTGAATAAATTTAATTAAAAATTTGTTGTAAAAATTTATTTTCTTTTAATCCAAAAATTTATTTTTTGAAAGTTTTCATCATTAGCACGTTATGCKAAGTTATCTATTATAAATAGACGGTACATAAAATTTAAATCAATGTTTTTTTTGAGAAAAAACAAATAAATTTTAATTAAACAAAACTATCGAAACAAATAATTTCTCTTTTCTCGAGTTTTTTTTGCAAAGTATTAATAGATGTTTTTAAATAAATTATAATTTTAATTATTTTGCTCTTAATTAATAATATTAAATTAAAACACAGTTATATAATTATCAGTGTTTATTTATTTTTTTTGTAATTTAATCGTAACATTTGAGTTTTAAATTAGAAATACACCACATTTTTAGCAAATAAAAAATCCGATAACTAAACTTTCACAGATAACATAATAAGAAAGTTTATATAATACATACAGTATATGTAAAAATTTATATTCAAATTTGGATTTAAATATATAAATAAAAATATATTTGTATTAAAAAGTTAATTTAAAAAAAATAAAATATATATTATTATATGTTCAGTAAAAATACATTAAATCTAAGTATCCATAACAATATTTGTGGTATTTTTTAATTAGTAATTAAATATATAATAACTATTATTTATTTTATTTATTTGCTAATCAAATAAGTAAGTATAGTATTTACAATATATATATATATATTACACTATTATAAGATTATTCTGTAAAATAATATTTGTCAATTTATCGATAATGATTTATTCAAATTAATATTATAATTAATATTATAGAAAACACATTTAGTGATTAGTTATTTTTAATAAGCAAGAAAAAAATAATAAAAGTTCACTAATTTATTGATAGCTATTTATGTAATATGTAAATACAGTATTATATGAAAGTTTAAATAATTATTATTTATAAAAAATTAAAATAATAATTATTATCATTAATAAATAAATGTTATTATATTTAAATTACAGTATTATTATTGTTACTGTTTTATTGTTAGTACAGTATTTCCATTTCAGTTTATTTATAGTTTAACACATTATACTAAAATCTTAAGCTTATATTATATTAATAAATATTATTATATAAATAAAACGTTTATATAATTGAATTTTATTTTTTAATTTAAAATTTTTATATTTTTTTGTTTTGTATTCAATAAAACTTATTTATTAAATATCAAAAATATAAATATAATATTGTTTTCTCACATAAAAAGCTATTTAAATAACTAATAAATAATGACTTATTTAATTTGTATTTAATTTTTTATTAAATTTAAATATATTTATATAAATTATGATTTATGTATTATATTAATAACTATTATAATAAAACAATATTTATAAATTAACTATAAGCCTTAAAACTTGTTATATATGTCATAAAATTAATATTTAATTAAATACCAAATATAAATAATAAATAATTTTAACTATTTATAACAATATTTAATTATAATAATTTTAATTTTTTCTATATTAAAAGATATTATGACTACTAATTAATTAATTATAAAATAATATTTGAATAAATTACTAAATAAAAATATTTATTAAAACTTATTATATATTTATTAATATTTATATTTTTTGTAGGAATATTTAAATCTATTATATTATTTGTTAAAGTTATCCATTAATTTTTCTATAAAAGATATCATAAGATATTATTAACAAAACAACAAAATTATAGCCAAAAGTGTTTCTCTCAAAAGTCTAATGAGGTTTTCAATTGAGAAATAAAATAAAAACAAAAATTAAGTATTTTTAGATAAAAAAAACTATTTTTTGGTTAATTTATTTATCATTTCATACAATTTATTAATAACAAAAATTAATAATTATAATTAATATGGAAAATTAATAATTTTGTTGTCACATGCAATATGTAATTTTTAATATTATTAATAATATATAATAGTATATATATTATTAATAATAATATAACATAAAAAAAATAATAATAAATAAAACAATTTATTTAATCCATGTTAGATAAAAATGGGCTCATGTGAAAACTTATTACTATATTATTATTATAATTAATTTATCACATATTATATCAATAATATATTAGACAAAATTTGATATCATCTGATGTGTATTAATTGGAATTATTATTTATGATTAAAATCATATGTAATATCAATGACACCAAAATTATCTCCACTATTACTATAGAAAGTACTACTTTATACTAGTATGAAGTTTATCTATTATTTAAACATGAATTATATGTAATACTAATAAAAACTAATAATAATGCTAAACATAATTATCGATGGTATCATCATTTTTTTGTTAGTGAATTAATTTTTATTTAATTTTTATCTTAAGCAATTTTTTGTTAATTTATAATTTGCAATTAATTTAAAATCAAATTCCCAGTAATAATAATTTAATAATGAAATGAATATCATAACAAAAAAAACAACAACTAAAATAAATTTAACTAATAAATAATGCATTTTTAAATAAATTACTTTTTAATTTCTAATTTTTTTAAATATTATTTTATAGCACAGACAACACACACTCACAAACAAACATCCAAATAAAAAAGTGTTATATTTATTGTGTTATCGATGTTCACATATATTATTATAAATAATTACATTACAGTATAATTATATGTATGAAAATCGATAATAACATAATCAAAAATTATTATTATTATTAGAAAATTATTATTAATAATAATATTGTGTGTGTATGTATGTGTGTGTGTGTGTGTGTGTGTGTGTGTGTGTGTGTGTGTGTGTGTGTGTGTGTTAGCTATTTAGCACCGGACACCTCAATGGCCCCAATTTGGTATTAAAAAATCATGATTGCTAATTATCTCATCCCTTTCCCATAGCAATAAAAACATAATTGAGCGCTAATTTCTTGTTTTATATTAATTTCTAGATTAACTTGTAATTAAATCGATAGATGAGCACTGATATCAATTTACTGGTGAAACAAAAATTATTTAATCATTTATAACGAAAACAATTATCTAAAATATAAATTTATATATAGTCTAAGTATTATATATCTATTCTATAGAAATAATATCTATAACACAATTACCCCTAAAAGTGATTATATTAACTTAATTCTGAATTATATAAATAAATACAGAAATCATATCAATAATAAATAAATACATAATATATTTCATGGATAATTAATTCATGAGTTACGCTAATCATTGGTTTAAATAAAATTAATATAAAATAATATTTAGAGTAAATTGTAAAATCGTTTTGAAATACAGTATTTATTTTATTATATAATTGTTTTAATAAAGAGACACAAAAAATCTAAATTTATTGCTAATTCATTGAATTGCCCAAAAACGGTATATAAAATAATAATAGTATTGGTGTTACTGGTATTTATCAATATCTTGATTAAATTCTATACATGAACTCTCTCTCTCTCTCTCTCTCTCTCTCTCTCTCTCTCTCTCTCTTAGCCTCACTTACTCTCTTAAAATTGTTATGTAATGCCTAGTAATAAAACATTAACTTAATTGTGTTATATATTTAAAATATATTTATATAAACTATTTTATAAAAATATTTATGAAAATAAGATTTTTATGTTCACGATTTCATTAAATACATTGCATTTATAGCACATTATACAGGTATGTAATATACAGTTTTAATATATAAAACAAAACTGTATATAATAAGCACATTATTAGCTGATTATATCAGTGCCGAGAATCTAATTTTCGAAAATAGTTTTTAAAATGTAAAACATTTTTTTAATAAAAAAAGATTTTCTATAATAATTTGTATTTTAAAAAACACTGGTTTATTGAAAGAGACTATTATTTAACTACACGTATGTGTGTATAGTCTGAGACCCACTTAAAACTTAAAATTTCAGTTTTTATTTTTCTCTCATTTTTTATTTAATTTACAATTGTTTTTTAAGTCATTTTCATTGCATACATAGTATTATTTTTTGTACATTAATTAACACACCGTTTATTTATGTTTTGTTTGCTTGCCTATAGTTTATTACACAAAATGATAGTTAATTATATCTAAACTACTGGTTTTTTTCATGAAACTGCAGCAAACATTTGAGTTTACAATATTTGATTTGTTGTTGTTTTTTATTTATATTATTATTGTGTTGTTTGAGAAAGAAAAAAATATGATAAATCATTGCAAATAAATCGTTAATTATTGTTGTCCTCTATTGCATCATATATATTGTTAAATAACATTAAATGCAATTACATAATAATAATTTAACAACCATTAAAAATTTTATACAATAGTTTGTTTAAAACTATTTTTTCTATTAAAAAATAATAACCATAACTTATATTTGCTTTTATTATTATTATTATACATACATAAAAAATTAAAGTTGGCATATATAATATAATAAATAGTATGCATATACAGGTATATACAGTCGATAATCCCTAAATCAGGGTTATAGACGCTTTAATTTGCAATAAAACTAAATATATGTAAACATAAATATAGCATAAATTTTTATATTTTATTATCTATAGAGCAAACATATTCAATAATTATATAAAATAGTTTTTATATATACACTTGAAGTAACAACGAAAGAAAAAACCAACGAAATTATGGTTTAATGAATTAATAAATAAATTAGAAATTAATTTAATAAATTTGTATTTTTTGTTTTTTTAATTTATGATTAAATATTTGTTCCAATTTTTCATCTCTCTCTCTCTCTCTCTTAACTATATTAATGAGATTACGAGTAAATAACCAAAAAAGTCAGTCATCTCTCATCACACCACTACATACCTGTTCACCCAAATGGTCGGGAATTTTTGCAAAACATGTATAGCTAAGCGGCATATATTTTTCACTGTTAAATCAACACTAATTTTTATTTTTGATAATATCAATTCACAGTTTATACATATTTATATGTAATGCACACACATTTTTTATTAGGTTTTCATTAACAAACATTTTATTTTAATAAAAAAAACCAATTATGGATCATAACGTTATAATCAAATTTTGTTTGACATACAGATTATGCCCTAAGATTAGACATTAATATACATTACTGTATCTAAAGTTAATAAAATAATTGTGTTAAAACTCTTGTTATATATGGATAAAAACTAATTTGTGAGTGTAATTGTTTTAATTATAATGTAAAAATTAGAATTTTTATTAAAAATTATATCTCAAATTTAATATTGTGTAATTTATATTTTTTTTCATTTTGAAAACTAAAATGAAACTAATTATTTGTTTTACTAATATTAATTGGAGTTAATAAATTATTGTTAATCAAAAAATATCAAAATATTGAA
The DNA here is from genome assembly GCF_028296485.1 of Oppia nitens. Classification (NCBI taxonomy): domain Eukaryota; kingdom Metazoa; phylum Arthropoda; class Arachnida; order Sarcoptiformes; family Oppiidae; genus Oppia; species Oppia nitens. Next base: position 56,167 of record NW_026533204.1, on the reverse strand, counting down.
TAATCATTCATTCAATATAAATAAAATTATGACTAATAAAATAAAAATAAAAATTCTTAATATTTCTAAAATATTATTTATTTATAAAATGAAAAAATACACAAAATATTTTATTTGCAACCAATTTAATATAATTCAAAAATCTTTTTATCACATTATTTGCTGAACTTTTGACTTATAGTTTTATTATTATCATTGTTATAAACAATTTATAAAATTTGAAAGTTAAATTTATAATAAATAAAAATAACCATTTATAACTAATAAAATCAAAGTTAAGATTAAAAGTTCACAAGAAATATATGAGTATATGATTTATATTTGAAACTTATTTTTTTTATAAAATTTTAGTTCAATTGAAGAAATCTTTTTATAAACAATTTTATGTGTAAAATATGAGCTTTTTTAGTGGTTACAACAAAACTATATTTTAGTTAAGCCATATTTTATTTTATTAAACGAAAAAACATCACATCTAGAGAAAGAGAGAGAGAGAGAGAGAGAGAGAGAGAGAGAGAGATCACAGATAACTATTTTATAGAAAAATAAAGTTTTGGTAAAAAACAAAATAACACATAATATATATATAGCTTTATATATTAAGTATATAAAAATAATTGGTTAAAAAATAAAATAAGAGAAAAAAGTATAAAAAAAGTATAGCAAAATATTTTTGATAAAAAATACAAGTGTTTTGTGTGTTGTTTGCCGTTATTATTATAGTCAGTGTATAGGAAGTGATGTCCGATTGCTTGTGGATTAAGATGTATTGCAAATATGCGGAAAACATTTCACTCTTTTATTTTTGTATTTATTGTTTTGATTGTATTTATCTAAAACTATATGACAGATAGATATAACTTATTATATAAATTATATTATTTAATATAATCATTGGGTGTTTATTATTCTGGATATCTATATATTATATATAGTATTTTTATATATTTATTGCTAAAACATAAAAATGTTAATATCAGTAGAAATTTCTTTTTAAAAAAACAATTTTGATACTTAATAATAAACTTTTATTAATTAACACATTTAATTAAAGATCTTTATATAAATAATAATGTAACACCCATAAATTTTGGGGAGATTTTAAGGGGGAGGAAATATAGCTTACAAAATATATTTTAATCTCTATAATTTTGACTTATTTTGTCATTATATTTATAAAAAAATAAAAACCAGATATACAGTATTTATATATAATTTTTCAACAATTTTTAACAATATATGTACGATATATCTAATAATCACAAAATACTGCAAACAGTATATGACATATAAATAAACGTAACATAAAAATAACAACAAAATTTTTTTTTTATTTTAATAGACATTTATACAGTAGTGTTGGCAAACCTGTTGAACATATATTATATGTATAATACAACAAATAAAAAAACAATTGAAAGTTTTTTTGTTGAAACAATTATTTTTTATTTTTATGTTATATTTTTGTTGTTGTTGTAATAAATTAAAAATATTTTACTAGTGATGTGAAAAATACATTGTTTATCAATGTTTTACAATTATTGATAACAATTTTTGTAGAGTACCAAAAAAATATATTATAGAATAATATAATAGATAGCAAATAATATACAGTATATATAATTTATATATTAAGTTTAATACTTCCGTACACTTGAGATTATTTTTATCAAACATTTTATATATAAGATTATAAAACAATATATAAAATTTTGTTGTAAAAATATATATATATAGTAAATTGCCAATATTATATCACTCTACACTATATTTTGGTTATTTTATCAGGGCATATACATGTAATATCAATAATGCATTTAAATAACTTATCCGGGAATATCAAAACAAATTATTTTTTTATTATAGCTATGTTGTAAATTTTATTACTAGTATGATATTTATAATTTAAACAGTATTGTAAATGAGTGAATAAAAGATTAGAAATTAAAATTATTTTTTATTTGCTTTTAAAATAAAATAATCTTTTAATGTAAAACTTGTATATAATATAACACTAAAAAGCAATAATTTGATAATTTGTTCATTTTTTGTTTATTTTTTTCATATATAGATTTAAATAATCTATTTTAACAATAATATTAATGGAGATTTGTTTTTGTAATATAAAAAGTTTTTAAATAAAATAAACCGTTTATTTACAGATTATTCAAAACAGTATTTAGTATATACTGTAAATATTAGAAAGTTTTAAATAAAAAATATCAAAATATTTTGAAATACTGTTTGAGTAATGATTTTAAGTTATAGATTATTTAAATGTAAAATTTATTTATTTATTTTTATAAAATACATATCTTACAAAAACTTATTATATTTTATGGTAAATAAAAAAACATAAATACAAAATTGCTTTAAAAATATTATCTAATTTTAAGTCATCATCAAATTATGCGTGTATTACAATTGCATATGTATATGTATAATCAATATACAGTATAACTTATAGATTATAGATCAATATGGAAACAAATTTAAGTTTAACAATAAAAAAATTTTATTTTAAAAATATTTATAATTTAGTTAATAATAGTTAGTGAGCATCATTTAAAAAAGTAATTTTTAGATATATATTGACTTATAAACTATATTTTAAAGCAAATGTTATAAACCATACATTTAAATATACAGTATAAATGAAAATAATATATATTTTATATTATACACAATTTTATAAACATTTTATGAGAGCATATCGTATAGAATCTATACTATAGATTATACTAATCATAGTTATTATCGGTATGTAATTATTCAGGGTTAAGCTAAGTTTTGGTTTTTAGGGGGGTCTAGGGGGGGATCAAATGACAGAAATCTCGAAAAATCTTGGAGGTATAGAATGGGTTTAGACTTTTATTGCATTTTTAAACGGTATTTATTAAAAATGCAAAACTAATATTTTAGAAATTAATAATAAAAACTATTATATACAGTATATATTGTTTTACTAATTATATTTATCTTAAAATTATATTTAAATTATAATATGATTACTGTCTTTTCAACAAATAGTTAATTTTTAATTTTTTTAGTTGAATATTTTAATTAAAATAATGTTATATTTAGATGAATTTTAACATGATTTTAACTATTTTACTTATTTTTACTCAATAATTACATTCGTATAAGTTATAAAAACAAAATAGCACTTAATAAAATATTATTAATTAAAATTATAATTTTTATAAACTTGAAAAAAATTCGGAGCCTTCGGCGCCCAAATTTTAGGGGGGGGGTATTTCTCCTCTTTTTTAAGCGACAATTTTTTCAATTTGGTCAAAAAGTCAGGTAGGGGTCAAATCCCAAAATCTCGATTTTATGGGGGCATTTGGCATTACCTCTACCCCCTAAATTAACCCTGGTATGTATTGAATAACATTTTCACTGGTCATCACTTCAATTATATATTTACATTAATATTTTGTATTTTATTTATTTATTAAGTCTGATAACAAAAATGATATACAACTATGAAATCTATAGTTGACTTTTGACACACAAGCTATCTATATATAATAAAAATCATATTTTTCTGAATATAATAATATTTATCAAAAAATAGGTTTTTTATTCAATTTAGTATTTTGTTTAAAGTATTGATAATTTAGTATAAATCATGTTATGAATTGATAAGAGAGAAAGAGAGCAATCGTTTATATGAAATAATGTTTCTATGTTTCTAAAAATTATAAAACAAATAATAGTTATCAACTCATCATCAATTGGTTTCTGTTTAATATATTTCAATAAAAAAATAATAATAATAAACAATAGCAATAATTATAATATACAAACTTTTATCTAATATAAACTCTGGAAGCATAACATTAAAAATACTACAAATAATAATAATAACATTAATTTTCAATTGTATACTATTGACTTTAATTTTTATTGTTTCTATTATTATTATTATCTAAATTTATACTATTTGTTGTTATATATAATTTTCACTTACTTTCATAACTTCTATGCATTTTTATCTTAATTTATGGCAACACAACAATTATATATATATAAACAAACATTTTTGTATACATTATTATAATTTAAATTTCTTAATAATATATTTCTATTGTATATATAATATATAAATGATTGCCTTATTTGCATCTCAATTATATATTGTACAGATAAATGTATTTAAAATATACATTTTTTCAATACATATACAAATAGAAAAATATCTTAAATTGCATACAATATAATGCAGTAATAAATTATTATTAATAAAAGGGCTGTATATACAATTTATTTAAATGTTTATATCATAAATAAATAAATCTGTTTATTATTATTATTATTATAATCATTTGCAACGATCACTATTAGTCTATTATGTGACTGTGTTTATGATAATTGCTTATTGTATTAAAAAACATCTATTTATAAAGTATACTAATGCAAAATTTATTTCATATTATGAATGCTACTATTGATATAAATGAGTGATGATTTTTTTATTTGTGAGATGAATTTAACCATTATAATCAAAATGCCATATAATATTATCTACCCATAGGTTTATAAATTCATTGATRACATATGTTATTAGTGGCAGTTACCTAACAGTGCTCATCGGGTAGTAATCTCTAATGGTCTGACTTGCACTTATAAACTGCCCGAACTACCTGAACCAGTAATCCAGCTTATCTATTTAAATGTATGTATAATATATAATATAAAATCATATTTGAATAATATTTGCTTAGGCATATTAAATATAAATTGCCATAAATTATCATTTTGCTGTATATACTACTGTAAATTCAAAAAAATAAATAAATAAATATATGTGCTTTATGGGGGTATCCAGAAAAAGTTCCGTATGTTATATGTTATATGTATAATATATTACTGTTTATGTATACGTGTGTCCTACCGGTAATCCCAGTTTGATTGAATATACTAACAAAACTACAGTACTAGTCATTTAAATGGATAATAATATATAATAATCATTATTAATGAAGTATTTTTTCCAACAAACTGACTCCTATTGAAATCAAATGTCTAAACATTTCAATTCATTTAGTCATTGAATTCATTCATTCATTCATTTATGGTTTGCATTCAAATAATTAAATAAATTAATATAAAAAACTTTGTGTCATTTGTTTTATATGCAAAGTTTGAATTGTATGATATGATTAACCACAAAAAAATATTATAAGGATAAAGTACTATATTTTTTTCATAAAACATTTCATACAATATTATAATTTATGTTTACTTTTTTTGAAGAGTTTTAGCTTATTTGTATGGTTTGCCTTTGATTTCTGATTATTCATGATTTTTGTGTCATTAAAAAAATATAAATATAAAATTTATATATATTTCCCATATATCTGCTAATGTTATGCTTTTTTGAAAAAATTAAATGCAATGAATTTATGGCAGTTTTTTGTTGGCATTATTACGAAAATATAAAATAATTATTTTAGAAAATCATACTATAGTATAGTATGAGTACTGTATTTATTGATAATATGTTAAACAAACAAATATTTTTATTTCTAATGTCAGTAATAATATGTAATACAAATAAATCATGTTTTATGCATTAACGTACTGTACTGTAGTCAACATTTGTCAAAATTAATTGTCAACAAATTTATTTTAACTAACCCTACTATCAGTTACCTGTGCTCTCTATCTTTCAATAATGTAATRCTCATTATAATGCAGAAATCCCACCACAACATTATCAACAGTAGAGCATAGGTAGGTATATGTATTGCATAATTGTGYTACAAATATGTACTGTACTGTATGCGTGTATATATTATATATACTGTTTAATGGTTATAAAATACTATATATTTTTTAATAAAATACAATATAAATTTATAGCCAAATAGTAAACTATGTTAATCTAAAAGAATTAACCTTTTTATTTCTCTCTTAAATAAAAATATTTCAAAGTCAATCAGTTTGTTTAAACATTTATTATTATATTAAAAAACTCATAAATTTTTTTGTTACCCCCATTGCCACACAACAGCAGGTTATGAACACCGGTTGTTTTAAAATCATTATTATTATCATATTATTATTGATTGTGCAAACATTTTAGTGCCATATTGTCAGTCATATATCAGTACAACACAACAACAACAATAATTTTATTATACATATACTACAGTATTATCTATATAATTATATTTGCAATTTTATAATATGTAATTTATTTGCTATATTAAAAATTATATGCGTATACTGTATATAGTACAGTACATATAAATTTTTAAAGTAATAATAAAATTATTTTTAATAATAATAACTAAAATATTTGTATCGTGTATTTCAATATATAGATTATAATTTATAAAAAATAATATTATAGTATTTTACTATAATTTTATATAACAGACACAATACTATTTGTATTTTTTAAATTTATAAATTTATATATAAACCACTATTTATGTGCCCATACATAGTGTTGGTGTGATTTTGCCATACAATTCATTTGTGTGTATGAATTGATTTGTGACCCGATTTTTCTGATAAATTATATAACTCCTCATCAGAGCACTGGGCTATTATCTCTATATGTCTGCCCACGGTTTTTTAGACAACACAAACACAACTATATTGTTTATATACTGTTTATAAAAATTTATAATACCGATACATACCAAAAACATATTCAACTATTATCTATACTCTATTATTACCCACATATTTTCAATGGTATATTTATTATATATATATATATATATATATATATATATATATATATATATATATATATATATATACAGTAAAAAAGTTTTTCAATGTTTTGATGGCTTGTTTATTGAATATTATTTTAATTGAGATGTACTGTAAGTACACACACATATACACTCACACACACACACACACTGTTTGTGTGTTTAAAAATCAATTGTTTATATAATTACTTATAGCGTATTATAAGTAAAGTAGTACAACATATATGCAAATTGATTATAAACAATATGTGTGTTTGCGGTTTAATATCTCATTTTTATGTATATATATTTTTTGATGATTACAATGAAGGTCTAAAATACTTAAAACCTTGATCTTAACAACAAATTGCTTTTTGTAACAAAAAAAATTTTACGGTATATGCAATACATTAATACAAATAACAAATACTTTAATAACTTTAGTAGATTAGTAATTAGCCAGATAGTTATGTATTGTTATTGTTATCTAATTAGACAACCTTGGTTACGATAATTTATTGATTAATCTGTTTTGTTATAATAAGTTGAATTTTAAAAAACAATACTTAAAATTAACAAAATTATTTAAATTGTATTATTGAATTTTTAATTTCAATTATTYTGTAAACAATTTACTAATAACTTTTAACATCTTAATTATAATTTATACTTATTTAACATTTTATCTATAGTTTCTAATATTGTTTAATAATTTAAAAGTTAATTTAATTATGCAAATAAAATTATTTCCACAATTGCTAAAATTATTGTCACATTTAATTATAATATTAATGTCAACGATGTTTGATAAAGATATACAGATAATTGTTATAATGTTTGACATCAAACGTGTTGATTAGTAGTTTAAAAATATTAGTAATATGTTTATAATAAACAACTAAAACAATTATTAGTCTAACAATTAATGTATTTTATCAGCTAATATTGACACATAATTTTTTCAACTAATTTTTTRTGTATTTTTAGCAATTGACTACTGTTTTACATTATTTTATTTATTTAACTGTTAAAGTTATTCAAATGTGTATTTAATAAATTAATTTACAGTAGATATATATTTTTTTWAATGTATTTTAGTAGGACATAGAAAAAATAGCATTTTCATAAATAGTTTATATCATACACTTATGATTATATTATTTATTTTAAACAAAAGTCCTGTTCAAAATTGCTTGCAATTTGCAAATTTTATAAAAAAAATTGATAATAAAATACAAGTACTAAATTAATGTAAAGTATAATATTTTTAACACACAAAAAATTGAATTTCATAATAAATTTATTCATCATCAATGAATTTTATATAAAGTTTTTATATTAATAAATAAAATAAAACGCTATTATAATAAATAAAGCAACACACATAAAAATGATAATTTGGTTATATTATTAACATTATCTATAGGTATATTATATTTTTAAAAATAGGATATAAATCAAAATGTTTTACTGACATTGAACCAAATAAATAAAAAAAAATTAAATATAAATTTAAGTTATTTAATGATTCAAAAATAAATATTTATTAGTGACTGACTGATTGACTGTGTGTGTGTGTGTGTGTGTGTGTGTGTGAGAGAGAGAGAGAGAAAGAGAGAGATTAATTTATAAAATATTTATTTAAAAAACTGTGGTTATTTTAAATCATTGTATTTTTTTTAATTTATATGTCTCTCTCAAGTTGTGACTCAACCTCTTTATTATCACTGAATATTTATTAAAGTATATATAAAAATGTATATAAATTATATTAATTTAGATGAACATTGATTTAGGATTTACTCAATCCTTTTAAACAGTATATATATATATATAAATTTTATATAAACTAAATCAATTTTGTTTTTAAATTTACAGCTCATGTAGCTTATGTGGGTATATGTAAAATATGACCGCACCCGGGAATCGACTCAACCCAACAATAACTGTGATTTTCAAGAAAATAATTGCATTTAATAATATAATTATTTTTTAAAATGTTTTTTAATACTATTATTTAAGCAGCAAAAAATCATGCAATATATTATTAGCAAAAAATATTAATAAAACTATACATTGTATTTCGATTGTATTTAATTTTAATTTATTAATTATAGTCTATTAACTAAAAGATATATATTATACTATTATATATAAATAACATATTATTTATAAACATAATATTATATTAATATGTATTATATTTTAATATATAAATAAACTCATCTTTTTTATACATTACATACAAACAACACACACACAAACACATGTTTTTATTAATATATTAAATCAGATCCATGAGCGCACCTGTAGTTTACTGCCTTACAGTGCAATTACATGCATATTATACCTAAATTCAAATTTCTTGCATCAAATTGAGTTCACACACAAACATACATAACTTCAGTACAATCATAATAAAGGGTATAAATAATAATCATAACAAATAACAAACAACAATAGCGTATCAAATAATGATTAGCCATAATTATAGCTAATTTTATACTTTCATTTAATTTAAAAGTCATTTATATACACACTATATATATATAATATTGTATATATAACTAATTTTTTAATAAAAGATAATTATTATTTTTTATACCAAAAATAATTTTTGTTTTCTAAATATAGATTAATTTTTATATTAAATTATCGTCAATTTGATTTGGTTAAAGCATCTCATACAACAACTACAACAAAATAACTAYCGGTGCACTAAATATGGTAACAAATTTAGTATTAAACAGTATTTTCTGTGGTTATATATAAATTTATATATATATTATAGACTATAATTTATAGTATATTCAATATAAAAATACAACTATATTAAGACATGTATCAAATCTTTTTATTTTAGATTTTTTTATTTTGGTTAAAAACGCCTAAAAATCTAACATTGAAATTGATTGAAGATTTAAACAATATTTTTTTATGTATTAACTAAAATTTAAATTATAACAGACAAAAACATATCCCGGATAAATAAAACAATAAATAAATTGTGTCTTCAAAATTGTATTCAGTTATAATTTATTTTATTTTTTTTATTTATTTTTTTTGAAACACGAAACATACACAACAGTTAACTATTTAGGAAAAAAGTTTAATAGTTTAATAATACTACTAATAAAATGTCAAATAATTGATGTTTTGATTATTTATTTTTTTTTGAAAAAGAGAGGGTAATGGGGCGGCAGTTTTTAACCCATCAAATAAAACAATAAATTGCTTAAATTATTTGAATTTGACCATTAATTTATCGATTTATTTAGCCATTATAAGTACAATAGTAATAGTAGTAGCTGTGGTGCCGGCAGTTTGATTGCCATTATAATTCATTGTAATAGTTTATGTAACTGATTAATAACTATAAACTAAAAGTGTATTTAATAAAAAAATATTTTTTCATTTAGTATAAGGTTTGCCCGGAATTAAAGACAGCTTTTATCTCATTTATTAATATACAGTATATGAAGGTATTTATGAAGTGTTATTTTTTTCATTCCGAAATAAAAAACAACATATTTTTCAAATTAATATCTATTTATAAATCCAATTATTAAAACAGAAAAAAATAATAGAAATAATAATAAGAGAATGGACTGAAAGGTTTGTTTCAATAAATTAACTGCAAATTAAGTATTATATTATATTTTTAATTATTTTTATCTGTTTTTAGTTGTTATTTACACTCTCTAATATAGACTGGAGATCGGAGGTATTTTTTTATTCAAATTTGCATTAATACTAATTATTATTATTATTATTTTTATTGTTACTCTATTTGAATTCATAAGTTTTTTGCATTTAACTAATAATAACTATACAATTATTAAAAATTTTCAAAATAATCAAACAAACAACAAAAACAAAGCAATTAACATATTATTATATTATTACTTGTCTTTAAAGTTAATGTTTTTATTGTTATTCATACAATTTATTGTGAAAAAATAAAAATAAAACTAAAATAAATATTGTTTGATTTTTATTGGTTTTGAGTTTTATTTTTAATTTTTATCGTTATTTTTACTATACATATACGGATAATAATACAATTTTCTACCAATTTTATAGTTTTATTAAAGTTTTTTTGTGTGTTTGTATTATAATATTAATATAAACTAACATATATTCATAATACTAATAAATTTTGATGTTTGGTATGCAAACTAATTATTCAAATTTAGTACAATTTATTAATATTAAATACTTTTGTGTTCGCTGTAAATGATTGTTAATAAAAGCCTTTTTTAAGTAATTGATCTGAAAATTACAAATAATAATAATTATGAAAATAAAATAATTTTGTATTATTATAAACATTACATAAAAGAGGGACTGGTATTTAAAAAGTAAAGGTAATGATAATAAGTGGTCATAAAAATTGTTTTTGTTATTTATTTTTTTTATAAATTGTAATCACTCTCAACATAGATAGTGTAATGAATGTACTCACTATTATTTAAGTTAAAATATATTTAATTAAACTCAATAGCAGTACAGTAGCACTACTACTACTACTGGGGTAAACATAAAAACATAATTGAAATTGATTTTTATTATTTAGTGTGTAATATTAAACCCATAATAATAATTATAACATTAAATCAAAATTGAATAATATTTATAATAATTATTATTTTACATATAGTATAGTAGTTTTCAATTTACATGTATAATTATAATAATAATAATAATAAGTGTACAAATTATCGTTTTTGGTTTGATGTACAATAAAAATGCAATTAAACTTCAAATATGGGAAATAATCAATATAAAAAATAGTTTTTATTTGATTTAAATACAACTAWACAGTAAACAAAAAATACATTTAATGTCATTACAATAAAAATTCAATAAATGTCAAGTGAAAAGCCCAACGATTTTAAAATAATTTAATGGATTATTGAAAGTAAAAGTACAGATTATATACAACAACAACAGCAACAAAATATCTCACAATATCTGTCAAACATTTTTTTATTATGTATAACAACTCCCTCTCATATTTTTAAAACACTCATAAATGCCAGTAAAAAATGAGTTTCTCAAACGATTATTAATACAGATAAATAAGACACCAACAAAAATTTATATACAAAATATATTGAAAACAGTTAACCAAATAACTCTATGGATATAAAACACTGTTAATTGTGGTCTCAATAATATAATAGTGACCCGAATTGAAGCCCTTTTTTCTCTCTCTCTCTCTCTCAGATCTCTTGTAATTCACGTCATATATCCATCAGTAGTAGTAATAGTAATAGTAGTGGTGAACCGGCATATTTAGGTCGGACTATAAAAAATACATAAATTAGTTGCCGCCCAAGCATTGGAATAGGTATATGTTTGAGAGCACATGTATGCCATTGCATACACACAGGTATGGGTATTACAGTTAGCTCTTAAATACTCTTCACAACAAAATTTTCGAGAATTGAATTTTAAAAATTATTTTTATATTAAATCTAATCTTGTTTTTCTTACAATTACTCCTTATATTAGTGCCAAACATACGTATAAATACTAACACAACACACACACACTTACTAATACATATAATTATAACGTCAGTGAAAGTATAACATATCGGGCACTGTTGATACTATATGTATGGACAGTTAGCTCCATATATGTAATGGCATATAACCGGCAATACAATAGCCCATTGTTTTACTCATCTTATGGATAGCTTAAGGTGTTTGTTGAGGTGAATAACCATTGGATTTGAATAAATGATAATTCATACTAAAAATCGCTCATTTTTTGTATTATATCATAATACATAAAAAATATAAATATATATAAATACAATATATTTGACATAAACAGGAAAAATATAATTCATATCATTTTATGAATGATAAGATTTTGAAATGTTTTTATTTTCATACAATTGTCTCAAAAAATGCAAAATAAAATCAAATGAAAGTATTGTTTAAATCATACTTTTAATGGAAAGCAATATATCTAAAATAAAAGTATTTTTTACAATTGAATTGTTGTTATTGCAGTTATTGTTTCAAATTCATTATTAACATTATTATTGATGGACTAACTTTCAATTAAACTAACAAATAATTTATTTGTATTGTAATAATATTTGTAATTCACATGTATTTAATTTTTAATTTATTTTGATTCATAAATTATTATCTTTTATTATTAATATTTAGTATATTTTATTTACTGACATTTTTGCAATTTTATGTGTTTTGAAATTATTATCAATAAAATGAATATCAAATAATACTTTCTCTACTTTTTTTATAATACAAAATATAAGTTATGTTTTTTGATTTCAATGATTTGAAACTTCATTTTTGTCTGCAACTAAAACAATACATATATATACTTTATATCAATATATTTAATATATAAAAGATAAGGTCATATCAAATATTTAATTTTCCTTATAACATAAATTTATATAAAAATCATTTTTAAATTTATTTTTATAAATTTGTTTGTTTAAAAAAATTATGTAATACTAGACAATAATTATGAATACATGCATTAACTTTTTTTTGGAAAACATAATTTCAAACAATATTTTAAAAATCATAATAATAAAATCATTATTTATTTTTTTTATCAATCATATAGTGAATAAATAATTACTTGAATTTTTTAATAATTTATATTGTATTGAAGTTTTTTTTAATATAAAATATATAATACAACAATATATAATATTTAGTCATAATATTTGTGTGTTTAATAACAAATATTGATGTTTTAAAGTAAACAAATAGGACTTTGCTATTAGACTGAGAGATCTGAATGTATAGATAATAGATTTTTGTTAGATATATTACATATTGTAATATTGTATTATTTTTTAGATTTATTAATATATTAATAGTAATACTTTTTAAAGCCAATACATCATAACTTAACTGAAGGCAAATCACGTTTATTTTAAATATTGTTTTATAAATTGTTTCTCTCTCTCTCTCTCTCTCTCTCTCTCTCTCTCTCTCTCTCTCTCTCTCTCTCTTGATTGTGATTTTAGTCATCGATTAAAACTTCATATAAATATATATATAATTTTCTACATATTATTATTATTATATTTTTATATAAAATATTATTATTTGCATATTCATGCGTGAAATTTTTGTAACAAAAATAACTTTAACAGTAAAACACAACATAGAGTTAATTTTGTTGGTCACACACTGTGTATAACCCTTTAATAATGCCATTGAATCTGTGTTATCATATCTTTTATTTAGTTTTTAAATTTTTATTATATTTTTTAATCATTGAATTTTATGGACAAATAATATTTTAAAGCAGACAACATAGACAATATATATCATAAATAATATAAAATATATAGTTTACTAGACTATTTAAAAAAAATAAAATTCAAATTATTGTATATTATTATATAATAAATTTTATAACAAATATTATAATTTTTATATCATAAATATTACTTTCTATTTAAAAAAATAAAATTATAATAAAATATAAAAAATGAATAATTTATATAACTATTATTAATATCTGTATTATTATTATTTAAGAATATAAGAAAAATTGTTGTAAAAAATTATTGATTAGAACGCATACAATGAATTAAATAATAATAGTGATGACAATCAGTCAAATTTTACACCCGTATTATATTACATTCAACAATAAAATGAACTGGGAGATTAATTTTTTTTTAAATTAAATTACAAGTAAATTACAACAATAACAAAAAATATCAGTCATTACTGGATAGTAAAAAATTTTAGGTCACTTTTTTCCAAATAGCAATTGATTCATATGAGAGATTCAAACTATAAATTGCAACCAAAAAATTGAATAAAAATTTATTCAAAAAAAAATTTTTTTTTTGGTGCAAATGTTAAATTATTTTCACATAAAATAAGTCAAAACAACAAACCCTAAAAATATTAATTGGTATCAAAAATCTAAACTCTCTGTAATTATTGAAATGATTAATAAATTTTTAAGTGAACAAAAAACTAATTTGTATATGTATTTTGATGGCAAACCTGTATATCCATGAGATTGCTGTACATTAAAGGCCACATATAATTAAAAAGATAGATAAAAATTCATATTAAATTATTTGTATCCATAATATTTAATATACCACTCCTGTCACCTACAAAAAAATATTTGGTTTATATATACTGTATATACAAACTATTACAATATATATTGTAAACACAAACAAACAATTAATTGTTATATAATACTGTAAATACTAATACAATACCAAATCATAGATTAATAATTATTGATAGTTTTTAAGGGAAGATTGTTTTAGATAAACACAAAAAATAAAAGTCAATTATTTGGTTTTATAGTAATATTTTCAATAAAAAATATTTTTTGACAAAATAGATTTGTTTTGAACAAATTTTCTTAATAAAATATTTATTTTTTCATATTATATTCATAATAATTGTTGATAATAATAACTGATTATATTTACACAATATTTACAATTCAATTGTTTTGCAACAATAATTCAATTTTTTTTGCCTCAAAAATGTTTTTATATATTATATTTCAATAGATATAATAATAATAATTTTTTTTTACTATTTCGTAAATTTTATTATTTATATTTTTATATAGATTAAATAATATAAATAACTATATTATATGTTAAAAATAAATTTTCTAATAAGTAACTAATAAGCAATGATTGAAAAAAGTGGTACTCAATTTTATCACTTTTTGTTTTTATTTATATTGAAAAATAATAATAATTGTAACTTATATATATATATAGTTTTTATTTTTTTATTAGTTTTTACAAAAAATAAATAAAAAAGTCAAATAATAATAGTAATACAATTTGACACCGAAAAAAATAGTTAAAGTGACCGATAAAATTGCAAAATTCATACTAAATTAACCTCTTTTAATGAAATTAGATATTAATTTCAGTGAAACGGTAGCTTAAAATTGTTTTATTTGTCATAATTAACAAAAACAATGAAAAGACTAATTAAAACAATTTTTAATCAATTAATAGTCAATAATTAATTATTAATTAATTCTATTATTATTACTATTTTATTTATTATTATAAATCTCAATATTTTATTAAATATATTGGTACTGTATATAATAATTAATTTAAGTTATTTATTATATACTTTAATACTATTGTTTTATTATATAATGTTACAATTGTTTTAATTTATATACAGTCCAAATAGATAAGCATATTTGTTTCATTAGTAATGCATATACTATTGTTTTATTAAATAAAATAATAAATAACATACTTTTTTATTTTTGATAAATTGCTTCTTAGTTCACTCATAATGTCTATATAAGGTATTTAAGATGTAATAAAATGTAATAATAATTATAATTTGATTTTTTGTAGTTTTTTTTCTATACAAACCATAGACAATATGTTACACATTTATATCGCAAAAGTTTACTGTTATAATAATCGTCTTTTTTTATTTCCTTAAGCATGCAATTTGAATGATGTGTTAAATGTGTTTTTATTATAATTACAATTAGTATTAAATTATATTTTACACAAAGTTACACATAAAAATATTTTTTTTAAATTTAAATTTTCGTATTAGTATTATCATTATTATTTTTATATAACGTGATAATGTTAAATAATTTTTAATTTATAATTTCATATTTTTTATTAATATGTAAATTATTGTGATTTAAATGCAATTATAAATTATTTGTTGTTTTATATTATTTAACACTATATATTGTATTGTTTAACGATAGCTCCAGCAATTTAATTGATCATTAAAATAATTAATTTAGATTAAATTTGTGTGCTTTAAAAAATCCTTTAAATTACTTAAATTTTTAAATTTTTTATTTAAGCTATACTATCATAAGATTATTATTGATTATATTTTATTAATTTGTATAACACTAAAATAATAATAATAAGATTTAAGGGATACAAAAGTTTTATATTATTTAGCAATAATTAGGACATAAACTGATTAAAACTAAATTAAAAAATCATTAAATGTAAGCTCTTTTTTGTTAATTTATAACAATAATTACAATAATGATATTTTGTGAATATTTATTACATTAAATACAGAAGAATTGTTATTATTTTTAATTTTTTATTATTATTATAATATTATCATGATTTATGACAAGCCGTTAAATGATTTTATATGATATAAATTTATGATTTTTATTTAAAAAATAATCTTTTAAATTGTATATATATTAGTGGATCACTAAATACTGTATTTTAAGGATAGATAATACACACTGTATGCTAATGTACTGTACTATCACTTATACTAAATACAATATAAGACTATTTTAGTAATATTTTATATTTAWATCGATGAATATTTTCATAGAATTTTAGTTGTGTATTAATAACAATAGATATATTATTAATAGTGTTGGCAAAAAAATAGAAATTTCTAGAAAGTTTCTAAAAGAAAATTTCTGTTAATTCCTAATATTAATTTTGTTCTCTTGATATTTGTTACAATACATTATAATTACAAATAATAATTAAATATTAGAATTTTATTTAACAATTAATGTAAATAAAATTAATCTATTTAATTACATTAAACTTAAACATTAAATAACTTAAACAAAAATATAATGAATAAAATTTTTACAAAAACTAATTATTTTATATACATGTATAGGGATAACATTTTTATTATAGAGTAGTGTATTGTATATAAATTATGTATTATGTCTCACAAATATAGTATTACAGTAGCTATAGATATAGTATTATAAATGGTATGAAATTTACTAGAAATTTTCTCAGAGAAATTTATTAAAAATTTCTATTTACCCATCTTTTATAATTTATTTATAATAAACTGTATATAAATAATCTATACTCTATATCAATAGATTAGTTTATAAAAATATAAATATATTTATAAACAAAAATATATAAAAATAAAAGTTTCGATACAATCAAAAATTATACATTAGTTACCAAATAAAATGCTCACGAATTATAACACCAGAAAAATATTTTGCATACAATTATATAATTATTTAAAAATACTAATATTTATCTCTTTTTTACTCTTTTGTTTCAAAATAAAAAATCTTTAAAATTAATCAATACGTGATTTAAATATATTTTTTGTTGTTTACTATTTATACAGAAAATATTCATTTTCTCTAAATTTATTTTTATATAATATTAATTTATGTATTAATAAATGCCATTTATATTTTTTTTTGCTCTCAATTTAAAATTTTTAATCTATTTTTACTTTTATTTATTTATATGATTTAAATGAATTTAATTTTAATACTGAATATACAATAAATTATACTGTATTTAAAATATTTATATTAATAAAACTATAATTTTTATACAATTGTGCTTAAATAATTGTACATTTTTAAAATTTCATTATATACAGTCCATAAATTATATGTTAAGCAAATAAAATTATATAAATAGAGTTTAATTATAAGTCAAACTAATTGTTATTTTTATAATCAAAAATTAAAGGACACAATACATAAAAACAATAGTTTATTATCAAGTAATCAGATTATGACTCGTTATTATGACTTTCCCATAAAAAACTTAGACATTCACTACTGGGAACTAATACGACTGTCTTATTCATTGACTAATATACTGTATATAAATACAGCAAATTATAGCACAAATATATATATATATATAACTTTTATTGTATAATATTGTATAATAACACACATTTATTAATGTTTAATATAAACAATTATTATTACGGTTACATTAGATTAACATCTCATTTAAATTAAGTTTTTATGTTAGTATAGTATACATGTAGATAGTATAGTACTGTAGCACCGTATCTAATATACAGTTTCTCATATACTCACTCAATACACTCCATGAGCTGGCAGGTGTCGGTGCCGGAAAAATATGACAAATTGATTCTAAGAGAGAAAGAGAGAGAGAGAGAAAAAAACAACTTTATTTCAAAGTCAATGACATCTCAGAAAAATACAGTTGAATTCCGACCTCTATTTCATTTGTAATCAGAAAATTTTATTTCATTTTTTTATTATAGTCATCACTAATTGACAAAAACAGTTTCAAATCTACTCATTAATAATAATAATATAAATAATAATACAATACTATTGTTGAAATAATTACTGTGCAATCATGGCTAACAAGTATAGCACATACAGTACTACTGTATGTATGTATAATAAGTAATCATTTGAACGGTTAGTTTGCTTTTTTTGTCGGCTAAAAAATACCGGACTTTCCATTATTGACAGTGAATTGGCATTTCATTAAAATAGTATTATTTTGAGATAAAAACAATAATAATAATAAATATATATTCAACTATATAGTAATTAAAAATGTCTAAAATTCAATTTATTTCAACCAATATTTGTCATCAAATGTTATGATGACTACAATATCTAAAAATAGTTATACTAAAAATTAAAAATCTAATGATTATATTAAATTAATCAATAAAAACAATAGGTTTTTTCTATTTCCATAACATATATTAATTGTCAATCATAGGGCTAGTAATAAACCTGTTCAATACAATTCAAATGTAGCCATCAATCACTTTGCTGTAAACTATTTTATTTTGTTTAATTGAGAAACAGTTTATCAAAAATAGCAATTCAAAGTTATTTCATAATTTACTATAAAACAAAAAATAATAAATTGTTATAAATATATTTTATATAAATATAAAATTTATATCATCACATAAATACTAATTTTTTATTTTGATAAAAATATCAAAAGTAATAACATATCGGTGAAAGGGAGCGGTCGGTATTTGTTAATTTTTATTGGCATCTTTGATGATGACCCGGCTATTCACTGCCAACACATACACAACCACATCCTTGATTAACAATTTTGTAATATATATATATATATATATATATATATATATATATTTAATTTATAAATTTAAATTATTTAATTAAATATATAAATTTATTTTCTTAATATAAATATTTTTATTAATATACTGTATACTAAATTTTTTGTCTTCAAAAATAGTTTATATATTTATCTTTCTAATTGGAAATTGTTTTACAAATTTATTTATTGATATTATAATATATATATTTTTTTAAATATTTTTATGATAGTAAAATGAGAGTTATTTTATAAATAAAAAAAATATTTTACAATTTAAATATAAAATTATTATTCAAAACACAGCATATAATAAAAATTAATGTTTTTATTAAAACTTTTGAATTACATATACTATATGAATATATATAGACAACAAAATTATGACATTTTAATAGTCAACGAAAAATTTCCGCATTTTATTATAATAACAACAAAAAATAATGGTAAAATAAAAAATCATTATAAATAAGTTATCTGTTTATTTAAATTAAACATCTAATAAATCTTTACATAGGATTTACAAATAAAAAATTGACGGATTTAACTATAATTGCAATTATATTAAAAATGTAATAATAATAATAATGTAGTTATTAAGACATTAGCAACAATAATAGAAATTATTTATATTATATCATAATATCACATTATAATTTTTATAATATCATAAAACTTGAATTATATTATTTAAAAAATTATTCACAATATAGTAGCAAAACTTATAAATTATAACACAGAGTAAAAATTGTATTTTATATATATTTATTATTATTTTCATGATATACACTTATTTAACTCATATATTTGCATTTTTAATATATAATATAATTGCATTTCATATTTTTATTTTTAAAAATTTATTATTCATTATATAAAACCTTAATTTTGCTAAATAAATATTCAAAATATCTTTATCGTCAATGTCTAGGCTAACAACTTATCATATCATATATAAAGTATATGATATAATATAGGAAATACAGTTTTATTTTCAAAACTCAATTATTTTGTTGTTGTATTTATGTATTTTTATTTTAGAGATAACTCCATAAGATATACAATAAGATAATCTTTAAATAAATATTTTTATAATTATAATTATAATAATAAGAAAAACAACTCATAATTAAAAATACAATAAATAATTAAATACAAAATCTATTTAATAGATAAAAAATGTTTTAAAATACAACCAAAAAACAATACAATATAATATACATTGTTTTTAAGATATCACAAAATAGGTTATAATTTTTAGTATTTGTCCAATAAAAAAATGTTTATTAAAAGTTAAACAAATTAATAATATATTAGTAATTATAATAATATATATAAAAAACTCATTAATTAAAGCCTAAATTAGCATAAACTCAAACTTATATATATTATAATTTATAAGCAAATATATTAAATACATATATAAATTTATATAATAATAATAATATATTGAAATAATATCTATAAAAAAACATTGGCAACAAAAAAACAAAGAATTAATGGTTTTACTCGGAAAGTATAACTAATTTTGTATTTATTATTTTTTTGAGTGAACCGTATGTTTAATTACCGGTTGTTATTTTATTTTTGCTAATTATTTTTATGCAAACAAAATTGATAACAAACAAACAAATACCAGTGTTTAACAATAATTATAATGCAGTTTAGTTTTTTTTAATTTTAAGTTTTCGGGCCTCAAATATGTAGGACTCGGTCGTGAATATCGTGTTTGACTGCGAGGTCTGACCACTACAAGTGTGTGTTTGTTATATTGTTGTCTAATCCCAATCCTCGTACACTTCAAGTGAGGAAATCAACAAACAAAAAGTGATTTGTTTTAATCAATTATATTTGGCTGATATGCAGTATATTATTATTATATTATTAATAATAATATTGTTATTAATATAGTAATAATATTGTTATTAAATATAATTTTATTTTTACTTTTATAATAATTGTATAAGTTATATATAACTGTATAATAGGCAATTAATAATAACTAATTATTATGCATAATTTGTCGTTTAATTATGTTTTTCAACAATATATACAATGTATAATGAATTGTATTTATTTTATGCAATGTTCATTTAATTAACACTAAGTTAACCCTAAAATTGTTTTCAAATGACATCTACTATATTGATACCAAATTTCACATTTTATGTACATTAAGTTATGAACCCCTCTATAATGATTTTTTACTAAAATTAATTTGAATATTTTTTCAATTAATATATACTGTATATGAAAAAATAATACATATCATATATTAAATTTGGATAATTTTATTATATATCATTTTTAGAAATAATTTTATACATTTTCAAATATTTGTAAAAAAAATTAAAAGATATTCAACTATTCTCAATTAATGTACATTAAATAATTTATTTTATAAAATATTTGGTAAGTTATTTAATAAATTAATTTAAAGTTTATTTTTATAAATATAGTAGTATAAATTAACTATATAATAGTATTATACAATATTATTATTAATTGACAGAAACTATTTTATTAAAAAATGTAATTATGCTAAACAAAAAGCACATATATTTAAAATTTACTGTAAATATACTTTCATCATATTTATCTCATAATAAACACCTACCACTACCTGAGGTTAAATATGGACACCATTTGGTTCATTATTTATTAGTATTATTAATAATGAAAAACTAAAAAAAAATTTGATTTCAGATAACTACTTATTAGACACATAACAAATCACCAAATTATGAGATACACTGAAACTTACATATTTATATACTGTTGTGTATTATTACATATGTTTAGTGAAACTAGTATTTTTAGGCATCAAATTAAAAATTTATTTAACATCTAAAACATGCAAACTATAAACTATATATATTATACTATAATTTAAAAAAATTATTCATTACATTTTGAGTGAAACAAAAATTCAATCTATGATTATATTATATATACATTCTTAGTATAATTACAGTCATTTTTTATAACTGTTATTTAGAAAAATAATATGCTCTGCAAAAATGTAATCATTTATATATTGTATAGCAAAATAAGTGTTATTATATTTTAATAATATTGAAAAATATAATAATAATTCAAATATTATTATTATTATTATTACTGTATTATTCAATAGTCTGTGTCTTTCAAGAGTAGAAAAGTTGTAGAAATAATTTTTTTAATCATTCATTTCATTCACTTATTTCACACACATATAGCTATACTATAAGATAGCTCATCGCTATTTGAAACTAGTTTATCAAATATTAGTATTATTATTATTATTTATATAATTTATATATTAACTATTGAAATAATTTATTATCATATTTTTTGATATTGAAAAATAAAATAAAATATTGTTTTTTCTAAATAATAAAACTATTATTTATAAACAACATTTTTCAATATTTTTATTATTTACACTTTTTAAAAAAATCAAAATAACCTTTTTTGTTATAACATATTTGTAAATTTAATTTGAATCAAATTATCAAATCTTTAATTATATTAAAATTATTTGTAAATAAATTAAAGGTCATATCTCACCTGTAAATGAAATATATATTTATTTATAACATTAGTATTTTGAACATTGCTAAACGTAATAAATCAAAAAAAAAAAAATTATTTACTTAACTCTGCATCCTATTTATAAATTTAACTATAATTTTTGAGTCATAAATATAGTATAACTTAGAAATATTATTTTTCAAATAAAGAAAAAATAATACAATATTAAATCAATGTTTAAATGAATATAAAAATTATAAATAATTTTAATATCATTAAAAATTAGGAATGAATTTGTTTGTTAAAACCTATAAAATCTATCTTTAAAAAATTATTTAAATTTAACAAAACAAACTAAAGCCACATTTCAACCCCATATACTATATAAATAAATACATTACATATATATAGTAAATATATATATTGTATATGTAAGTACTGACACCAAAAATATAATTTAATATTAAATTATAGGGTATTTCACACATATGTCTAACATTAAATCAGTTGATCTCATATTTGTCTAATATATCAAATTGATATCATGATAATATAAATCTATATATATAGTACACAAACAATATATAAATTTATTGGATTAAACATTATTACATAATTGTTTTGTGTTTCAATGGCATCAATTCATCATTTTATGTTATCATAATACTGTAAATATACATCAAACAAAATTGAGATTATTTCTCATATTTATTTATTATTTAAGTGTATTTAAATAAAACACAAACACAATAATATTTATACACTAATCTATATAATTTATTTTTTAAAATCTCAACATATCTCATATTTACAATATTTATAAAATTTAATAAAATATGATACAAATTTGATATTACATATATTATTATATATATTATATATATGATATATAAATATATGTTTTTACTTTACATTATTGATTAATATATTTTATGTTTCGATAAAGTTTTATTTTAATCAACTAACTCGCGATTAACTAATAATAAACTAATACAAGAAAACCTTTTTTTTCAGTTAAATTTGATTTTTGAGTCGTGAATAAAATAATAAGAAAATAATATTATTGAACGCTCGACCCTTACATATGGTATTTGAACACCAGATTTATAGCTATTTATAAAGTTTTAAAATAATGAGAGAGAGAAAAAACTTTTGAAAATTTTGTTTTTCAATAATGTATTTCTTATGAGAATCTCTCTCTCTCTCTTTTTCTCTCTCTCTCTCTCTCTCTCTCTCTCTCTCTCTCTCTCTTTCTCTCTTTTTTTCTTTCTTTCTCTCTCGATTTTGTTAAGAAAAAATATTATATTTATTATTATTATCGATAGTTAGCTGATAGATATTTCATAAAACTATCAAACATAAAATTATAATATAAAATTTTTATGAGAAAATTATTTTTTTGATAACCCTTTTATAATAAGTACTACACTATAATATTAATATTTTTTGATACGTGATATTTGTTTCAAAAAATGTTTTCAATAATATAACTTTCCATAGTTTATTGGCATATTTTTTTTAATCATATGTGGTTAGTATATCATACATTAAATATTATTATGTAATAAACAATTGGTTTTATTTGCAAATAATTTTATCTAAATGTCAATTTTATTTTATGTACATATCATAAAACATGTTATTATCAATATAATAATAATTAATAATTTTATTTTGATTAATTCAAAAAAAAAATATTATTCTTATTAAATAAATTTAATTTTAATAATAAATTTGATATTCTTTATATCAATATATAGGGAAATAGTAAATAGATTATTTGAAATGTTCATTAAAATATCAATTATTTTTATTTGAAAATTGTTTCCGAGTTGAGTGTCAGTAAACAATATCAAACAATAAACTTATATATAGACTGTATTAATACATATATATTAATAGTATATAGACTTATATCATTAAATATATATATTGTGTCAAAAAGTTGACATTAATTGACTTTATTGCCTTTGGAGAGCACAGGGATACCAGAGAGGTCAGGGGTTTGCAAACAAGTTTGTACATGGTACTAAATTGATTATTATTATTATTATTTAGCAAAAATTAACATTTTTAAATTTTCTACACAAAAATATTTTTTGTTTTGATATAACTTTTACGAGAAAAAAAATAGTTTTATCATAATTACGAAAAAAATTATTGCACGTTATTATTACAATATTATATATAAATACACTCAACTTATAGTTTATTTATAAAATTAATGTGAATGTGATTTAAGAGAAAATATTTTTGTATATTTTAGTATATTTTATTAGAATAAAAAAAATAACTGATTTCTCAAAACAGTTTACTTGATATTATTGTTATTATTATTATTATGATTTGTGGTAAACTATAATTAAATATCAATCAGTTTTTGTTCATTTTGATAGATCATATTTTTATTATTATAATCACTGCAATATTATTTACTATTAAATACTTCCCTCTCATGAATCAAAGTTTTAATGGCAATCAACACACACACAGACTAAACACAATAATAATTTGTGGGATAAACTTAGTCTCAAATGTTTTATTACAAATAAAAAAAATATGAATTTGATAATTATTTTTTAATTTTTTTATTATAATTGACAATATATGCAATTTAATCTAGAATAAATTATTTTTATATAAAAACAAAGTTGTCTAGGCTCATCTTATTTAATATATATCATATAACTTAATTTTTTAAATTAAAATGTTTCACATAAACGCATGTAATTTTTTAATACATATTATCATACAATGTTATTGTATAAAAAATTATTTTTATAAAGTATCACATAATCATCTTTATGATTATATAGCAAATTGTATTGTACGGGGAATTTAGTAAAAATTTTGTCATTATTTAAGTTTATAAATATTTTAAAAATTGTTTTACATAAACTCTTACATTATATACATGTATATAATCTAATTTTAACAATAAAATTATATTTTATTTTAATTAATATAACATGTTTGTTAACAATTTGTTTTGTTATCTAATATTTATATATTGGACAGCCATGAGAAACCTGATGACACAATATGTGAAATAAATTTTTCAGATTTTTTTTGTTATTTATAAATTGTGTGATAATTTCATTTAACAATTATTTAATTATTCAGTTATTTTTGTGAATGAGCGACCTATCACTTAATTATATTTTTGGATATTATTATTATTATACAGCTATCAAGTAGAAAATACTTGATATGATATATTAATAAGTTATATAAGTTTTTTTTATAAATATGATCACATGCTAATCACTTATCAAACAACTATATTATACTAAATTGTTTTATTTAATTTTTTGAAAAACTTAATTTTTGTTTTTATTAATTATCATTTGTAAAATTGTTACAAATTTTGTTACCAGTGATAACCTTAGATTAATTGTGTGAAAATAATATGATTTATTTGTTAGTAACAAATAAATTGTACGATATTTTGTCTCAAGACAGACAAAATGGTCAATAAATAAATAATACTCTAATAATTTAAATTATTTTAATTTTATTATTATTATTATTCTAATACTTAAGTCTAATTAGACACATAATACAGTAGGTGTGGCACTTAATCTGTATTTTATAAAATAAATATATAAATTTTTCTTTACAAAAGCAATTGAATAATAAATTAATTATTATATATTGTTTTATATAACAGACAATATGCACAAAGCAATTAATAGTTATGTATAATAGCAAAAACATTAGACTATTAAATAATTAATAAAAATATTTATTTTGTTATTATTTAATTTAGATTATTAGGTCTAAAATTATTTTTTTATAAAATTTTATTTTTGATAAAAATAATGATAATTCAGTAGACTCTCTCTCTCTCTCTCTCTCTCTCTCATTATAATAATAATAATAATACCGGATCTAAGTTTGATTAAAGTTAATGAATATCAACATAAAGTAAGTCAAGAAACAAAAATTTATTTATAATAACTTATATTTTATAACAAAACTGACGGCAAACCAACAACATTATTGTTACATTAAGTAAAGTAAAGTCAATTAACATACAGACATAGTTTTATCTAATATTATGTATAAAATATATATATAGTTAACTCCTGTTATAGATATATCAAAACATTGATTATAATAACTGAATATATTATTACTAAAAATATGATAATATTTATGTTATAAAAATAGTGATTTATTCAATTATATTTAAAACGATTACACAATACTTTTTTTTAACTATAATGCTTTTAAGATAACAACACTAATTCATGTATTTAAATATACAATATATCTATTATCTGATATAATAAACATTAATTTTGTTTTTATGGTTATAAAAATAAGTTTTAATAATAATAAAAAAAAAGTTAAATACAATTTAATAATCTCGTTAAAAAAATATTGTTATTAAATAGATGTACCATATAAATAACACATAACTTGTTAAATTTAAAAACATTAAGATTTTTATTTAATTTATTATAATTGGATAAAAATGTTTACAAGAAAAAAGTGAAACAAATTACACCAAAAAATGGTTTTAACTAAATATAAATTAGTTTTCCTATCTCTCTCTCTCTCTCTCTCTCTCTCTCTCTCTCTCTCTCTCTCTCTCTCTCTCTCTCTTTCTCTCTTTCTCTCTCTCTCTAAATCTAAAAAAGCTTTAATTAACTATTTGTAATACATTTGTCTTAATTGAAAATAACCGGAACGTGACTCTGACTGCAATCATCACTAAATAAATATAAAAATATATACAAAGTATACTGTAATACATGTAAAATTTAAATTATATAATACTACCTGATATTTGAAATGCTGTTTATAAAAGCATACATGCTTTACTTAATAATAATAATCATATTTTTTAAATATTGTATAAACAATATATTAAGCAAAAGTTACAATTAACTGTTGTTATAAATTAGTTTTTACTTTTATAAAATCATATTATATGAATTCTAAATATATTTATTATTTTTTAAATATATATAACATGTATAACATATATAATCTACTTTCTATTGTTGTACTAAATTTAATCCTTGATTTACTTGCACTAAAATAAACAGTATATAAATAAATAAATAATACTGTAAAAATAATAATAATAATTCATTACAGAAATAACTAAAGTATTATAAATATAATACAAAAACTCAAATTTTATTATATTTATAAATCATTTATTTAAACACCTTTTATTTGTTTGCTACCATTACTTGTTTAATATTATAATAATGGAGTTTTTAGTTACCTATACACGTGTATAACTAACTAAATATAATGTGTTTAAGATTTATATTAAAAGCAAAATTATATATTTATATATGTATGTTAATTATATACCGAAATCTATTTTTTATGTAATAATAAAACTACCGTTTGTTTAATTGACTGTTATTATTATGATTTTTATTTATTTTTTTCAAGAAAAAATATAATAATAGCTAAGAATAAAAGTTTTACTGTAGTATATAATTTAATATTATGTTATTTTTTAAATAACTATACAATTATATATTATAGCATATTTTACAATAGATAATTTAGCAATAAATAAAACTAAATGTTATTTAAAATTTTAAATAATATCAGATGATTAACAATTAACAAAAAATAAATAAATTATAACACTTTTGATTTTATTGAAAACACAAACGATTTTAAATAACACTTTTATTAAATGTTTTTACTTTAAATTTTACCATTATATATTATTACATAAAAAATTAATTTATATAATTGATAGGTTATGCTTTGTATAAAAATAATAAAAATAAAACAATATAATTAATATTAATCTTTTAACATTAAAATAATGTATTACATACACATAAATGTCTAAATGTATAGTAATTTATTTTAAAATTATAATTTTTATTTCTATTATAGTTATTTTTTATTATCTAATTGTAAACTTAATTTTTCTTTTAAAAACAAATAGCATAAACAAATTATAAGCAAATTTGAAGTTATTTTGTTTTCATTTTAATTTAAAATTATTTTTTAGCTAAAATTAATTATGTGAACAAAATCAAAGTTCAATTGTTTACAAATTTGTTGAAAAATAGACTGTCTATTAATCATTTATTCAATTCAATAGATTAAGTTTTTTTAAATTGATTTATATAAATTATTTTAAACTAATTTTTTATAATATTGAAAATTTAAATATGATAATAAAAAATGTGTGCTAAATGAAATAATAAAATATAATCATTTAAAATAATGCAAATACTATACAATAATTTAAAGTAATCCCTATTATGGGATTATGTGTTAAATGATAAAATTATTTGTAAAAGTTTGTGTAATCTTATAATAAATAATAATTTTTTTAGATATTTATTATTCTACAAATTTGGTAACAAATTATAAAAACAAAATAGATTTTTAAGTAATTTTTTTTATTAATTTTGTTTCACTATTTATGCAAATTAATTAAACAAAAAATATATGGATTACGAGAACTTTGTGTTTTTATGTTAACTTTTTTGTTGTTTAAAAATTGTTTTTTTAAGTATATTTTGTGATGTATTCAATAATGGGAATTGATTTTTAATTACAATTTTATGTTAATCATTGTTTTGTTTGTATTTTCCACTTAAATCATTAATCAATATAAAGTCTACAGAATAACAATAATAGTAAAAAACAAACAACAAAATCAACATTAAGAAAAATAAGCAATAAAAATAACTCATAAAATAATAATACTATTAAAATTACATTATTATATTTGAACAACTTTATTTATAAAGTTATGACTAAAAGAAAAATAAATTTAAATTAGACAATAATATCATAATAATAATAACAATAATAAATAAAAATTTATTATCACTTTAGGCTTAAATGTTATGAAGAAATTGATTTACTCTCAAATGTTGTAAAATGTAATTCATTTAACTTTAATTTAGTCAAAAAACAAAATTATTTTATTCAAGATAATATTTATTATGAGAAAAATTGCATAAATTTTAGAGTTAATTAATATTTATATTTTTAAATATGTAAAAATATTTTTATATATACCAATATATACTGTATATACAGTTTAATCAGGTATCAGTTACCCTCAATACACACATACTAGACCTACCGATGCGCTGCTTAACTAACTCAATGGTTTTAATTTAGATAAAAATTGGGATATTTTACAGTATAAGCAAATAAATGAAAATCAAACTAAAATTTATTAGATTTATTATAACCTTTAGGGGCGACCATTAAAATCAGTATATTAAACATTAAATGATTTTTTTGATTTGTTATAAAATTTAGTTTCAACATAAATCATAATATTAATTTTAATTATTTTAAAAATTAACTTTTTTTATATAGTTATGAAATAGTATTAAAATGTTATCAAATAATATTCAGATTACTAAAATCATTCACTTGAGATCATATGAGATAATCCCAAAAAAATATTTAATCACTTTTTGACTAATTGTTCACTAATCCAGATATCTTTGTTTCGGTAGTGGACCAGCTTTGATACAATCCAATCGCTGTTGCTATCAGTGGTATAATGTCTGCTAAACTCATAGATACAGAAAAACTTTTTGTCTAAAAGCTGTTCCAATAGTTTATAATTTTGGTGGAAATCAAAGAACTGGAGATTCTTGTGTTGCAACTCATGGCGAACATTGTCTTCAGTTTGTCGACCGTTAATCAGTACATCAAATATTGTCAACATTTTGACGTTAAACTCATTTTTGGACAATTTATTAATCCATAGACTATACAGAAAACAATGTTGAATATCATCGACAGTAACTCTTAACAGTTGTTTCTGTTGATTCGTGTATTGGCTATAATTCATTGATATTTCATTGTATGCCTCGCAAGTGACTAATGATTTGATAGTCTCAATGTTACCGTCGGACAAGTGACCAGATATTACTGTTAAGGCTTGTTTGGCGCCAATCAAAAAGTTTTTCAGATCAAAATTGTTGTCAATAAATGGCTTGAGATATAAGTGTATCTTCAATGGTGTCATAATTGGTAGACCTATGTCTTTCGGTTTAATTATCATTAGCGGTGGTAATGTATACGAGTGTTGACTATTGTTATTATAGTTAAATGACATAAACCTAATCATAGAGTATTCAATAGTTTTTGAATATGTTTTACTGAAAGTGTTTTTTATAGATTTTATTGCTTTTAAATTTTTGTTAACAAACATTTTGCTATTTGAAATAACAAACTATTTGAAATTTTGAATTTATAATTTGAATTATTTATGTTATTAAAAGTAAATATTATTTTTGAATTATATATTATAAAATATAATTTTATAATTTAAATGTTTTTAATTTAATTTTGAGTTTTTCGCGTGAATTTAGCCATAACTTTAAATTAATTACTAAAAATAATTTTTATCCTTTTTTACTTTAAACATTTTTTATACATATACCGTACATTTAATACTAATGTGACAAATTAATGTATAAATAATATTGAATGTATTATTTTAAAAAATAGTAAACTTAAATAAAATAAATCATTGTTTACTAATATAAATAAAAATTAAACAAATGCTATAATGTGATTAAAATAAATTTATTAGATTGTTAAATTATGGTTTTAAGATTTTAATTAACAAAATTATATTTATAAATTGTATCTATTTTTGTATTTAGATAAAAATTATTTGACTAAAAATCAACAAATTTCTTTTTAATTATAATGATTTGTAATAGAAATTATATGTTATATTAATTTAAAAGTATTTATAATCATATTATACTGAATTATTATCCGAAACAAATTTTTAAATTATATAGATTATTGTCTATAAATTTGTATTCAATTAAAAAAATTATATATATATATTATAGATTATCAAATTAAATAATATTTATGCTAACCGGTTAACTAAATAACTTTTGATTATATTAATTATTTTAGTTATTTGTTTTTCGATAATATATCACTTTATTTGTGATAAAACGGTTTTATTTTATTAATAACAAACTCATACTTTCTTTTTGTTTTTTTAGGATATAAGTTATTTTATATTAAATATTAAAGACAGCATTTGGTTATCACTTTGTACAGCAAAAGGTTAATAAAATAATAAATTATATTTTTTGGCAATCAGTGAACAAATTATATATATATACTGTATATATTACATAAATAATTATAATACATAAAGGTAAAAAAGTATATTTTTAAAAAACATAAATGATATGATTATATTTATATATTATATATAATTGTGTATTTAAATAAAAATTATAAAAAATAGATTAACTACTTAATTAAAGATTCAAATATAGTACTACCCGACTCTTTCTCACTGAGCTACCTGTGCTCATTAAAATCGATATATAAATAATAATAATAATACAGTAATCGACAAATGTCTTATTTATTTTGTTCGTATAATTAATTAATTAATTATAAGAAATTTTTTTATTATTTATTAATAATACAAGATATAAAAAAAATTCTTTTTTAAATATTATTTAAGTTTTGAATTATTAATAGTAATTTTTAAAAAAAAAATTTACACATTAATTTTATTATACAGGTATAAATGAAACCAATTTTACAATTGATTATAAGTTATAAATAATATATTATTATTATTATAATAAAATTAATCAAAATCTTAGTCATTGAAAAATTATATTTTCTAACCCGTTATAGTTTAAAAAAATAAAATATTAATAACACATTTATATTCAATACTAATACTGTACTAATAATACTTTATATGATATGCAAAATAAAATATTACTAATTATTAATCAACTTTGCATTTATATAATTGGCATTTATTAATTATTTTGTAAAATTGAATTATATTTATTTTATACGACAAAATATTATAAATTACAATAAAAAACTAAATAATATTTTAAATACAGTATAATATTTAATATTTTAAAAGAGTTTTAATTAAAACTCAATTAGCTCAATTTAATATATAAATAAATATAATTATTAATATGTAATTTACTAAATAAATATTGATTTTTATATTATATTTTTAAAAATATAAAGTTAATAATTATATTAATAATGCAAAATATAATTATATTGTAGGACTAATGTAAACATAAGTAAAATAATAATAAAATATATTTTTTACAATTAATTTAAACTAAAAAATAATTAAATTTAAGACATAAATAATATTTAATATTTTGCTAAATATAAATTAACATTTATTATAAAATCAATAAATATAAAAAATAAGTTTAGATTTGATCTTAAATTAATTTAACAAAACTAAAAATTTTAATAACACACTTTTCAAAAATATCATAATTATCAAACAAAACATTGCGTGTAATGTTGTCATTTAAAATATATAAAATAATAATAATAATAATTCGTGCGACACTAATATAATATATTTGATTTCATTTCAGGTTAAATAGTTAAAAAAGTTTTAGTGGACATCTATTTTAGTCATAAATTTATTTTGTTAATTAATTTACTAATTTTTCATTTTTTCATATTTTGATAAGAAAATTTATCTTTTATAATATTAACTAAATAATAATTAAAAAATAATCAGTTTTTTTAAAACCTATCATTGACTCCCATTGATGATGACTATCGATAGGCATTGATGACTCTTCTCTCTCTCTCTCTCTCTCTCTCTCTCTTTCTCTCTCTCTCTCTCTCTCTCTTTCTCTAAAAATTATTATATGGAGTCCCAGTTTGTTAAAAAAAATTGTCCATGCTAAATAAAAAAAATCATTAATAAATTATAGCAATAAGTTAATTATAATTGTTTACATTGTGTGTGAAATTATCACTTAAATGTTATTATTTATTAATTTGTTGTTTAAAAAAGTTGATATGTAAAGTACTGTACAATGATATTATTAATTTAAGTTAACTAATTATAGTATTTTTACATATAATTTTCACTTTATATTACTAAATAAAATATTTTCACACATAAAATAAAATAAATAATTGTAAATATATGTATTAAATTGGTTGAGAGAGAGAATAAAATACTTATTTCATAAATAGTATCAAATTTTTTATTTTCTTTCTAATATAATGACAAATAAAATTTGTAACAAAAAAAAAACAAGTAAAAACCCACAMAAATTGATTAGTAATGTAAAAATATTTTTATATTTTGTATTTTTTTGTGATTATTATTATTGAAATGAAAAATAAAATTATCAGTAAATTTTTCTTTTTTTCTATATATTCACAAAAATATACTGTATACAATGTATACTATGCATATTAAACTAATAATATAAGTTAAAATAATAAATATTTTTTCAATATAAATTTAGACCAAATATAGTTTTTTTTTTATAATTTATTAATGGGTGAGAAAAAAATTTAGATTATAGAAAAATATTAGTACATAAATAAAAACTACAAATTATTGCTAATATTAACTTATTAATTTATATATATATCTATAATAAACTATCTATAATACAGTAGTAATAAAAATATTAATAACAACAACAAGAAAATGACCAAAAAATTAGGTTTAGATATAAATTGCAATAAATTATTGATTACATGTTCCCCCCATTCAATCCGTTTAAATATATACATGAATTACACGAACAAAAAAAAATGATACAAATATGTTATTAAAATTAAATAATTATAGACATTCAATATTTTAACGAAAAAATAACGATAATTGAGAACAAATATAGCTATAATATTATAGTTATATTAATATAATAATAAACAATGTTATATTATATAATAAATTAAATAATTGATTGATTTTTTCGTTATATTGGTAGCAATAAAATTAACATAACAAAAAAACTAACTTTTACTTCAAAATTTCTTTATCATTATATTTATATACCAGTATATTATACACTATTTTTTTTAATGTGTAATAACTTTCAAATACTTTCTATACAAATATCGTTGTTATCTAAATCGTGAACACCTTTTAATAAATGTCTCTATAAATAGTGTATGCAATCAATTATAAATGGTTTTTCTCTCAATTACTAATCACAGCATTCAGTAGTGTATAACTTATTTGCATATTTTCTCTCTAAATCCCATTTATTTATTTTTGTTAATTTAGTTTTTAATAATATTATTATTTAAAACACACTAAAGGTATATAATATTTTTAATTTAACCAAATATTTTTACTATATAATCACAATTCAAATACCGGTACTTAAAAATATATATTGATATATATCATAGATCTATACTACGGCTATAATATACAGGTATATACTGTATAACACTTCAATCATTTTAATAAAAATAGAAATAAATGATAAAAAGTATTCAAAATATTTTTATAACTTTTGTAGTACTTCTTATATTTTTCAATTAGATTATAACAAAAAAGTATAATTAAAATAAATGAATTTATCAATTTGTAAATTATAGCACAAATTTAATGTATAAATTTTATAAAGAATTTAATTATTTCAGAAAAATAGTAATTTTCATTTTATTTAATTTAGTGTTGAATATTGCATTAAAATTAAATGTAAAGATTAAATAAAGTAATTTTAGTATTGGGTGAAAACGCGCGCAATGTTTTATTTGAAACAAAAAAAATTATTACAATTTGATCATCAATTATTAAAATGCTAAATTATTAAATTATAAATTAATTTCAATCCAATAAATATAAAGAAAATCGCAAATTAAACAATAATTTTGTTGCAAAACATAGTTTGAATGTTTTTTTCTTCTTCTGATAATAACAAATATTATTAACAAATTTTTTAATTAGTATAATAAAAATTTAAAACAATTTTTTTAATCATTTAATTTAGTAATTAACTAAAATATAGTTTAATTTATGATAAATCTGTTATATATAATAATATATGTATTTTTGTAAATTTTACTATTTTTATATTTTTTTCAATATAATTCATAAATTATTTGATTAATTGTCATAAATGAGATGTTAATTAAAGTGTATTTTTTTGTTGATATTGTTTTTTTGTGATTCAAAACACTCACACTTCTCATTCATTCATTCATTCACTCAATTCATAGTAATAGCTGTTAAATGTTTTTCATTTATATTATTATTGTTATTATTAATGTATTATTGAAAATTAATATTATTTTTTTAATTTATTACTTTTAAATTTACGGTATGATTAGACACATAAGGAATGATAATTAAACTGATTATAAACTTGTTGTGATTTTTTTCTTGTGTCCATTGATTTTGTATTGTATTTGTAAATTGTTTTCTGTTTTATTATTATTATTATAATATTTATCACTGTATGTCCTGTTTGAATGTTGGGGTCATACGAAAAATAATTATTATCACTCACTCACCCACTCATACATAGTCATTCATTCATTCATTCATTCACTCACCCACTCTCATACACTCAATCATACAAGTATCACACATACATACACACACACACACACTCACACACCATTCACTCGCACTCGCATACCGGCGCTAAATATAGCAGTATTATCGGGCGCGCAGTTGTATCGCTAGCGGTATTTTAATTATTGTTTTTTTAATATGTGTGGTGTAATCGCAGCGCAAGTTTTGTTGTGTGTTTTGTTTATTTGTTTGTTTGTCCAAACAATTTGTTTAATAATAAACTGTTTGACGAGAGATAATTGATTTTGTTTGTTGTGTTGAAGTTTTTTAATTTTTTTTTTGGCCACAAATTATCTTCAAATGTTCATCGCTGTGTGTTTTAGTAGAGATTCTGCGATAAAAAAAGATTAACGAAATTAAAAACACGTTATTAAATTCACAATAAATATTGTTGTAAACAAACAAAAAAAGTTAGTAAACGATTTATATATATTTAATAAATATACAGTACATTAAAAATAATACACTTTTCAGAAATGTAATTATAAAAACTGTTATTCTATACATTAAACATTCCAATTAATTCCAAAATTAAAAAATAATTATGAAAACTATGATAATTAACAAAATTTTAATTCATTAATTAAAGTGCATTAAATTTTTGAATGATATTTAAAATATATATAAAAATTAAAAWATATATATATATATAAGTATACAAACATATAATTATTATATAATTTTTTGTTTTCTCAATTATTAATCAGAAGTTATTATAGATTTATAAAATAAAAAACACTAATAATATCGTTAATCCAAGAGTTCTTACATTTGATTAATCTGTGGCAACAAATTAGAGACCGGGGGTAGCGTTCATCACACCCTTCAACTTCTTAATCTCTTTGATGGCCCAAATGGTTAATGTTCTGGCTTTGGTATTCTTCGATTTTTTGCCTCTATTAAGCATAATCTGGATGTGCTCGTTGTCGACCAATTGAATCATAACGTTACCGAAAGCAACGCATAGGTCACCGATAAGACCTGAGCACGAAGATATTAATGTATCGGTTATCTCGGCATCGCTGGCAACTAGAGTGACAAACTGAGCCATGTATGGGACGTGCGGCAAAATGAGCTGCACCTCTGGATTAGGTACTTCAGCATCGCCTTTGAGTCCCTGAACAATACCAGTGTACGCCTCGAGACAATTCTCCCGGAGCTCATTGACGTAATCGACTAATTCAAAATCGTTTGGATCGGCCTGTATTTGTGTTGCCTGCATAAGCGTCTGGAGAACAACGTCCAGATATTTCTTAAACTCGGTACCGATGGCCAGTGAAATGTCACCGAAAACTGATAGAATCTGAGGCTTAACACTTCTGTGTACGGCATTATTGCTTAGATTTTCAATCAAAACGGTCATCAGTTCATCACAATACGGCAATATTTTGCCGCTAATTGAACGACATATATCACCGACCAGACCAACAGCAGCGGTACAGACTTGATATTCGGCATAATTTCTGAGACCGAGTATTAAAAACGGTCGGAAGACATCCATATATTTGAGAAAACCATCGCCTAAGGTCTCGATAAGTGTGCCGACAGCCATAAGTGCGTCCTCCTGTACTCCACCAGACTTTCCACTTGCGTTAAACATTTGCAACAATGCAGTCATAATGGCATCGGATATTCTGGGCGCGTCTTCGGGTGTCATCTTTCGTAATACCGACTGAAGTGTTGCGCATAATAGCGATTGAAGATCATTCACTTGGGATCTGTCGGCCTGCATGTTGTCGATGTGATTCTCAAGTGACAGAACGTGATTGAGTCGTTCCAATATAATCATTGTTGTGCTCTGGACTATGGGATAGCAATCGGTTGCACTGTTTTTAATCATTTCCATCAGCGCCTCGTATGCGGCAGATCTCAGATTGGCCTGTCCTCCATCTTGACGTTCGGTACATTCCAACAGTTTTTGTACGATCAGCTGGAARTACGGCGACAAACCATAGGTTTTTGGTTCGGTACCATCGGTTTCCTGGACGTTCTCGATGGCCGCTTCGGATAACGAATTGAATGCCCAGCAAACGTTTGCGGCCACACGCGGTTCGGATCGCAAACCTTCGAGCAATGCGTCTAACAATTGTTTCAATACGTTCTCTCTAAGGACACTTTCGGGTGTTATTTCGCAGATACGCCCTATAGTCCAGGCGACCGTATCTCTTACTATAACGCACTGATCCTTCATCATAACGATCAGCGTTGGCAGAGCACTGTCCACTAGCGGTCTCAGTGCACTACAGTCAGGACCCTCTAAAATACAACCAAAAGCCATAACTGCCGCATCCCTAAATCGCCAGTCCTGGTGTGATATGTTGTCCTTAACAAATGGCAACACATGCGGAATGATGGCATCTTCAGTACACGCGGACATAAGCATCAAACAAACGCCGGCCGCTTTGCATGGATTCCAGTCGTCTTCATCATCGCTTTCTTCTTGTTTTGTCAACGTTTGCATCAGTATTGGCACCAGATATTGGAGCGCGCCTTTGGCATAAAATTTTGAGGTACGTGTCGGTGGCCTACCCTGTTCTGCGGCTTCGGTAGCCTCGATAGACAAATCAGTTTCTTCATCGCAAACGTTTGACCAGAACTCAATGCCTTGTAGTGCAATCTCGTCGTGTTCGGAGCGCATCGCCTGCATTGTTATGGCAAACAGCGCCGGACCCATGTATTGCTCCATATGTTGGTAATAAAGTGACATAATTTTAACCAAACATTGAAGAGCCGAAACTTTGACCTAAAAAATATTATAATTAATAAATATAAAAAAACTAATTCATTTCACGAATCCATACCTTAATATCGGGACACTGTGTGCCCTCACAAACCACTTGCATAATGAAGTGTCGTTCCGTGTCTTTGTCGAAGTTAGCTTTGGTAAACTCAAGTGAATTGCAAAGAGCAGTAGTGGCGGCTAACTTCACATTATTGGATGTCTCGTCCCGACGCATGCCGTGAACAATAGCGGTGAGGATATTGTTTGACTGAGCGACCAGTATTTCGGGATCTATTTCCTGACAAATATAGCCAATGGCTTCCAGTGTCGACTCTTTCATCATTTCGGTGCTGTTGGCATTTGTTACGTTCTGTGTGAGAATCGGTATCAGTTCGGGCCAAAAATTGTGCGGCAATTCGGCGACACCGATGTAGGCCACGCATTGTGCGGCCGACGATGGACGCGATTGTTCCGTTCCCAACGCATTGATCACATTTTGCTTGACATAAGAGCGTACGTCTTCTGGAAAAGCTAACCATCGTTGTTGAAACTGGCGCTGAATCTCAATATCTTTGGAAGTCAATTGGTTCTTCAGTTGTAGTGCCGCCTGTTGTCTGATGAATGGTTCGCATCCAATATTGCTTAAGATCTCCGATAATTGTTTCAAAAATTCCGGCTAAATATCATTTTAATTAATAAAATGATTAAAGAATAAAATATTTGACATTAGATGTAATGAAAATACATTGTTTATACAAGAAGTGGTATTTATCTCTTCATTAAAAGAGAAATGTGTTGAATGAATGATAATAATAGAGTCAAAGAGTCAATGCATTTGTCAACTGATAAGACGACAAATGCATACTTTCTTGAATGACTGATAAATCTCTTCAAATAAATCAATTCAATTAGACATTTATTTTGTGAATAACATAAAAAAGTAGAGGAAATGCTATATTAAGTCTCATAAGGATTAACCCAATAATTAATATCTTTCTCGAGCACTGGTAGGTCAAAAAAACATGAGGTTAACTAAATACTGACCAGATTTTGTTGGCACAGTTGCTCCAGATATTGTTGAGCGGCCTTCAGCTCAATCTGATCTGTTGGACACACAGAAGGAAAACAAAATAACTTAATAATATGTAATCAAATATTCAACTAATGTCTGGTGACAAACAAGATRGTCATCAGCGACGACAACAACAAAAGCAACACTTACTCGGAGAGATGGTCTTCGTTAGGATGTCTTTCAGACTCATGGTTTACGGACTAAGTGGTGAACACACGTGTGAAGTGAACAGAAGAGATAATAATAATAATATACAAAAAGCAGTTCATATGACGGGTGAAATCAATTTCAACCACAACTTCTTCGTCAATGATGTCAATACTTCAGGAAACTAATGATATCAACCAATTAATCAAAGACTATACTATTATTTGGCGGTTTTGTCAAACGGATCCTATTATTTAACCAATTAATTATGGGATCAACTAAAACAATAACAACAAAAAAAGAAAAAATGARTCAATTATTGTGGGCTCCGGTAGTRTCTGTCTGTCTGTCTGTCTGTATGTGTGTGTGTATGGTATGAGTCGCCGGTCATAACGCACATGACATCACTCGATATTATAATACACTAACACTTAGATTGCATTCAATACTACACTACAGTACACACACTGTATATAATAGTGGCGTATATAACGCTTTTTTAAGTAATAGTCAAAACATACATAGACTTTGCCTTATAAACAAACCATAGATTATAGATTTAATATATAATATATATACCTACAAAATGCTACAATATGTATAGTAGTTGTGTTTAATTGTAGGCTCCGCCCATTTTCAGTGTTGGACATTTATAACATGAAGAGTATGTATATAATAGTGAGTAACACACAAACACACTAACAAATCGTTGATTGGTTAGTACAGTGAGTGGCGCCTCTCTATTGCCAATTTGGTTACCAATTATTACAATATACTGTTCACATCAAACGTTACTTTTGAATATTTTTAAAGAATACACTAAAATCCACGAAGGTTAAAACTAGAGATCGGAACCTAATCGGTTTATGTTCGGGGCATACATCAGATACAATAGAATAATTTTGAATGAATGAGTTAAAGTTGAAATCAAATAAAACATTATATTGAACTAGTTTGTCCCGCGCAACATGTATAGCCGTGCAATTCTTTAACTAATTTTAAAATATTTATCATAAGTAATTTGAATGACTTCATAATTTGTTTTATACAACTACTTAACAACAAACTACTTAACCTAATGTAACAAAACTACAGAACCAATACTCATTTATACGTCTAAACTCTTGAGAAATTTTAGATTTATATATATATATTTAAATAATTTTTAAAAAATTTAAAGTTTAATCATTTTTGTGAAATTTGCACATGTAAATAACCTCCCGGTGCCCTGTGACCATAGATCAAATCCACTCGCACACTGTGGAAGTTAGCAATGTTATCCAGTAAAGTCATAGCAATAGCGCTGCAACTACATATAAAGTCAATTTGCATGTATAAGTTAGTGTATATCTATCGGTGCTTATATGTTTGATGTATGCCTGTGACACATACAATATATCATAATGTAATAACACAACACCTGCCAACCTGTCCATAAAGTCTACCTGAGCTCAATAGAAATTTAAAATTTTCCATAGAAATAACATTACTTTTAATAAAAATTGAAAATTTTAATACAAATTGAAAATTTTTGCATTTGAAAAAAATTACAAAAATTAAGCATTAGGTAGCTAACTTCCCGGTGCCCTATGACCCATATAATATAGCAAAATTAAATTACACAATACTTGTCTACCTGTCCTCAATAATCATTTAAAATTACCCATAGAAATAACATTGCTTTGAATAAAAATTGACTATAACAATACATTTTTAGATTTGAATTGAAGATAAATTTAATTTTCCTTAACAAATCACGTTATACAGGTTATGTTCCTGATTGAGCATGTGTTTGCGCAAACGGTTGAAGAGTGACTCGTAGTTTCAATAGACAGAAATGATCACTCATTATATTGAAATCATACTTTCAAATAAAACAAATTACAAAAATTATAAAAAAACATAAATTAAAAAAATCTTACAATGAACAAAATTGAAAACTTAAGACTTAAAACTTAATGGATAAATGAGAATAAACTGTATTGAGCCGTACAGGGATGTCAGGAGATAGAAGAGTCGACATTCTTGATGTTAAAAGAAATGATGAACAAATCTAA
The DNA here is from genome assembly GCF_028296485.1 of Oppia nitens. Classification (NCBI taxonomy): domain Eukaryota; kingdom Metazoa; phylum Arthropoda; class Arachnida; order Sarcoptiformes; family Oppiidae; genus Oppia; species Oppia nitens. Next base: position 13,706 of record NW_026533204.1, on the reverse strand, counting down.
AAATAAAGGCATCGTTTACTAAATGTAATCGAAAAAATAAAGAAAGGATATAACTATTAACGATAAGGACTAGAAAAGACCATGTTAATGGACGTTATTGGCATACTATGGGACGCTTAGCATTCAATGACAGGACTGGATTAACTAGTGTCATAAGATCAGATCAAATCAGATCAAAAGCCTAAGATCACATACCAATTAAGAAAAGACAAACGCAGAAAACGTCAAAAACAAGAAAATCAACAATAAAGGATTCTAATTATGCTTATTATGCTTATTATTATTGTAATAATTGTAATATTTATTATTATTAAAATTGTCATGTAAAGATGTACATGTATTGTGGCGCCGGTACTTCCATCTATCGATGAGTGCCGACACCACATACATTAGAGTTGTAAATGAGATTACTGTTTTTAGTCCCAACGGGACAAACCAGGAGTCCCGGGATTTAAAAGTTAAAGTTATATAATTAAGGGATAATTACCCGAGTAAACCCGTGAATTATTCCGTCTAAAAATCGTAGTTTATTATAATTAAGGTTTTAAACTAAAATATTGGGGAATATTAGTGGGAACATTAAGTAGTAAATTTAATGTCTATTATTAATGGGAATTTATATAGTAATTTCTAAGTGAGGGGTACTTATGTATTGTATAGTAAGGCTTGTATGCACACGACACTCATTAGGATCGTCTGCAAACAATAAGACCTATTGATTCAAAAGCAAATAAATACTTATGTAGTTCTTATTGTAAAGTCACTCAAGTGTTGAGCTGAGATCATAGGCCGAGAGCATTTGAGACTCATTGGCTCATATTAGTTCTAAATGTGTTAGAGTCAGATTATGACATTTTATTTTGAAAAAAAAATATTGTTGAGATCTAACTTTAAAATGAAATTTTATTCAAAATACTAACATTTAGTATACAAAGTGCTAAATAATAAACAAAAAAATATATAAACAATATTTATGATATTTATAATTATAATAATTATTATAATAATTATAATAATTATAATAATTTTAATAATTATAATAATTATAATTATAAAAATTATAAAAATTATAAAAATTATAAAAATTAATAATTATAATATAAATATATTGTCTAGAATTTAAATAAAATATTAATAGAAAGGTAATTTTAATAAGGAAAAAATATTTAAATGCTAAAAAACCTTATTAAATTGCTTTTAATATTTAATAATAAAATATTAAAAAAGGTTACTTGGTTCAAAATAAACATAATTATCTTTATGATCTGTAGTTGTATCTTTTTATATTTTTATATTTTGCTATTTAAATTTAAAATTCATTGTATATTTTAAATTAATAGTATTGATTTTGATGAAATCGATTACGAGATAAACAATTCGTTGACTGATATATTGAATTCGATATATATGACAAACTACATAATGTTAAAGTTTACATTAATTCTAAAATTATATTATTAGTGTTACATCTGTTTAATAGACAAGTATAAAAATTAATGATTTACGGGAAATAAATTTAAGTATTACTAAAAATTATTTTTTTACCGCTAATAACATTTTTTATATAAACTATTAAAATAATTCTAGCAATATATTTATCGAATTCAGTCATCGAATTGTTTATCTCGTAATCGAAATCATTATCCCATTCATCCAAATCAATGCTATTACACTGTATTATAATTTTTATTATTTTATATATCTTATATTTTAAATACCTGTATCGGCAGTATTACTATTTATTTCATTAATCAAAATTTTACAAAATTTTTCATTATTTTCATTGTCAGTATTTTGTCCAGAAGTAGTATAATTAACATTAACCAAAATCGCAATTACAAAGATAGATGAAATAATAACATATTTTTTCTATAATTTAATAAATGAATGAAAAATATAAAAAATAAATATTTACAATTAATCTAATAGGTTTTATTTTTTAAATACAATTATTTATTTTTATACAAAGATATAAATTATATATTACCTTATTTTTGTAATTTTTTTTTATTTTTAAAGTCCATTATTATTTAAACTATTTTTAAATTCTTATTAATATAATTAAATTTTATTATATTTAATAGTTCCACGTTGCACTTTTTTAACACAATTTTTTTAAAACATTTAGTATATTTTTTACATGTTACATGTTAGATTTTTTAAGTGGCATTTTAAGATAAGTTACCATAACAATATTTATTTTTTAAATAAAAATTTCAACTCTATGATTGGATTTTCTCAAATGCTCTCGGCTTATGGCTGAGATTCGACTGGTCTGCTCAATATAATGGGCTATATAGTTAGAGCTTCGAACAGTGAGCTTAAGCTCTGCCTGAAGTGGCCTGCTTTTGCTTTGCATCGACTTGCAAATCATTGTTCATAAGTTCCGGGCAGTGCAGTTATATTGTTATGTACTTTTTGAATTTTTATTCTATACTTTTATTTTATTAATTATTAAATAAACAATACTTTTAATTATTATATTGTGTGTACCATTTATTACGGATTACTTTATCGTGTGTCGACTGTGATATTGTTGAGGACAGTTGGTCTTAAGCGAAGTCTATTATCGAACGGTCTTCGATGAGATCTATGGTCAGACAGATCTCGGGTTGGGTGTGTCGATTATGGTCTCGGGACTATAGCGAGACAGAAAAGACGGCAACACAACACATTTGGTGGCAGCGGTGGGATTAAGAACTTGTCTAAAATCGGTAGCATTGGACTTGAATTGGCCAGTGTTCATGTTTGCGGGAAAGCTGTGCTGTGTTTCGACTAGTACTGTACCAACACTTTCATATCTGATGGTATCGATCTTCGTCTAGAACTGTACCACTTTAATATACAATCTAACATAATGGCGAAAGGACTCTTCGATTGGAGTCCCTTTTGTCAAAATAGAGGCGCGACCGCCTAAAAAGATCATAGATTTATGAGAACCGATGGAATGGTATCTCAAAATCTTGTCAACAAAGGGTGTTGTTACGAAAACCGACATAACCTTATGACATATCTTACTCTCTAGTGAGTAATGAGAGCATTGGTTCGACTGCCTGAGGAAGGCGAATGACATATATGATCGCTTCGTTGACTTTGAACGCTCGACTCTCGACTGAGACCCAACAATGGACTGAACGGGATGGTTATGGATGCAAACAATGAATGTGTGACGAGTAAACACCATGGTCTAGAACCAGCATATCAACTATGCTTATATTGTTCAGAATCGCGATTGTGACCAAAATTATAAAGATTACTAATAAATAACATTTTTGTGACGGGGTATCGGTTCGAAAACTGATTTAGACCCTGTCTTCTCACATCTTAAATTGGAGGAATGAGAGAATTGATTTAAGAGACTAATAACCATTACAAAAAAGACAATTACCTATACAATTTAAAAAAACAATATTTTGTGAACTACAAACAATTATGACTTTCAATACTAACACTTAACTAAAACTAATTTATAAATATTTGGGGTAAAGCGCAAAACTCCTAACATTTGAATTGAATTATGAGCGCTGTGATAATTACTATAAAAATTTTAATTAGTGAAATTAATTATTTGTGCACTTCTAAACTTTTATTTTAATTGTATTTTATAAAAGATGTCTAATAATAAATCAAACAGTGACTCGTCTATGGTCTCATACGGAAACAATCAACGGACAAATGATGCCAACAATAATGTGCGCCTAACTATTAACTCAACTAATAATTCAGTGAACCTACCTTATTTTAAACCGTCAACATCGAATTAATAATTCAATCGTTCTGTATATAGAGATAATTGATATCTCTAGTGATTCAGAAATGGATATAGATAATGCTACAGAAAACGAGATAGCACCTGAATATTTCCTAAGCACCTACAATGATTATAGACATCCAAGAAATTTTATTACTCTAAGAAATGATCTATAGTTAAAGGCATATGAAATTAAAGACGACGACGATGATTCGAATGATGCAGATGATGAAAATGATACAACAGATGCAGATAATGTAATTAAAAATGCAGAAAACGAAGAAGACGTCGAAATACTTTACACAAGAGTTACGTATGAAACAAAACCAATAAACATTGGCATCGCAGAAAACACGGATGTAATAGAAAGACCGAAGAAGGTACCGATGTCTCTTCGATCCGGTAATAACTATAGGGCAATCTTGCCGCTTACCGACGCCGAAGATATTACCAAAGATATTAACGAAGATAATGCCGAAGACATGGCGAATATAGCCGACGACTTGGATAGCCTAACACAGCAAATCAACGCCGAACCAACCTCGATGAGTTGGCAGAGCGTATGGCCACATTGGATACTGCTGCTCGCACCGCTGCGGCAGCCCGCGAACAGGCTATTCAAAACGGTGTTACCGCCAGGCGAAGTCCTAAATAATTATTCAATTATTTTTGACTTTATTTATGATGTTAAATATTTATTCATTTTTAAATAAATCTAAACATAATACTTCAAAATGTCCTAAATATTTAATCAATTTTAATTCAATTTATTTATACAATATTATTTTAATTCATTTTTAAATATTTTTAGATTTAAAGCTTCAAAATGTCCTAAATAATTATTCAATTATTTTTGACTTTATTTATACAATATTATTTTAATTCATTTTTAAATATTTGTAGATTTAAAGCTTCAAAAAATCCTAATTATTTATTAAATTATTTTTGAATTTATTTATGATGTTTAATATTTATTAATTTTTAAATAAATCTAAACATAATGCTTCAAAATGTCCTAAATATTTAATTAATTTTAATACAATATATTTATACTATATTATTTTAATTCATTTTTAAATAAATCTAAACATAATGCTTCAAAATGTCCTAAATATTTATTCAATTATTTTTGACTTTATTTATGATGTTTAATATTAATTCATTTTTAAATAGTTCTAAACATAATGCTTCAAAATGTCCTAAATATTTATTCAATTATTTTTGACTTTATTTATGATGTTTAATATTAATTCATTTTTAAATAAATCTAAACATAATGCTTCAAAATGTACTAAATATTTAATCAATTTTAATACAATTTATTTATACTATATTATTTTAATTCATTTTTAAATAAATCTAAACATAATGCTTCAAAATGTCCTAAATATTTAATCAATTTTAATACAATTTATTTATACTATATTATTTTAATTAATTTTTAAATAAATCTAAAGATAATGCTTCAAAATGTCCTAAATATTTAATCAATTTTAATACAATTTATTTATACTATATTATTTTAATTCATTTTTAAATAAATCTAAACATAATGCTTCAAAATGTCCTAAATATTTATTCAATTATTTTTGATTTTATTTATGAGATTTAATATTTATTCATTTTTAAATAAATCTAAACATAATGCTTCAAAATGTCCTAAATATTTATTCAATTATTTTTGACTTTATTTATGATGTTTAATATTAATTCATTTTTAAATAAATCTAAACATAATGCTTCAAAATGTCCTAAATATTTATTCAATTATTTTTGACTTTATTTATGATGTTTAATATTAATTCATTTTTAAATAAATCTAAACATAATGCTTCAAAATGTCCTAAATATTTATTCAATTATTTTTGATTTTATTTATGAGATTTAATATTTATTCATTTTTAAATAAATCTAAACATAATGCTTCAAAATGTCCTAAATATTTAATCAATTTTAATTCAATTTATTTATACAATATTATTTTAATTCATTTTTAAATATTTGTAGATATAAAGCTTCAAAATGTCCTAAATAATTATTCAATTATTTTTGACTTTATTTATGATGTTTAATATTAATTCATTTTTAAATAAATCTAAACATAATGCTTCAAAATGTACTAAATATTTAATCAATTTTAATACAATTTATTTATACTATTTTATTTTAATTCATTTTTAAATAAATCTAAACATAATGCTTCAAAATGTACTAAATATTTAATCAATTTTAATACAATTTATTTATACAATTTTATTTTAATTCATTTTTAAATAAATCTAAACATAATGCTTCAAAATGTCATAAATATTTAATCAATTTTAATTCAATTTATTTATACAATATTATTTTAATTCATTTTTAAATATTTGTAGATATAAAGCTTCAAAATGTCCTAAATAATTATTCAATTATTTTTGAATTTATTTATGATGTTTAATATTTATTCATTTTTAAATAAATCTAAACATAATGCTTCAAAATGTCCTAAATAATTATTCAATTATTTTTGAATTTATTTATGATGTTTAATATTTATTCATTTTTAAATAAATCTAAACATAATGCTTCAAAATGTCCTAAATATTTATTCAATTATTTTTGACTTTATTTATGATGTTTAATATTAATTCATTTTTAAATAAATCTAAACATAATGCTTCAAAATGTACTAAATATTTAATCAATTTTAATACAATTTATTTATACTATTTTATTTTAATTCATTTTTAAATAAATCTAAACATAATGCTTCAAAATGTCATAAATATTTAATCAATTTTAATTCAATTTATTTATACAATATTATTTTAATTCATTTTTAAATATTTGTAGATATAAAGCTTCAAAATGTCCTAAATAATTATTCAATTATTTTTGACTTTATTTATGATGTTTAATATTAATTCATTTTTAAATAAATCTAAACATAATGCTTCAAAATGTACTAAATATTTAATCAATTTTAATACAATTTATTTATACTATTTTATTTTAATTCATTTTTAAATAAATCTAAACATAATGCTTCAAAATGTACTAAATATTTAATCAATTTTAATACAATTTATTTATACTATAATATTTTAATTCATTTTTAAATAAATCTAAACATAATGCTTCAAAATGTCCTAAATATTTAATCAATTTTAATACAATTTATTTATACTATATTATTTTAATTAATTTTTAAATAAATCTAAACATAATGCTTCAAAATGTCCTAAATATTTAATCAATTTTAATACAATTTATTTATACTATATTATTTTAATTCATTTTTAAATAAATCTAAAGATAATGCTTCAAAATGTCCTAAATATTTAATCAATTTTAATACAATTTATTTATACTATATTATTTTAATTCATTTTTAAATAAATCTAAACATAATGCTTCAAAATGTCCTAAATATTTATTCAATTATTTTTGATTTTATTTATGAGATTTAATATTTATTCATTTTTAAATAAATCTAAACATAATGCTTCAAAATGTCCTAAATATTTATTCAATTATTTTTGACTTTATTTATGATGTTTAATATTAATTCATTTTTAAATAAATCTAAACATAATGCTTCAAAATGTACTAAATATTTAATCAATTTTAATACAATTTATTTATACTATTTTATTTTAATTCATTTTTAAATAAATCTAAACATAATGCTTCAAAATGTCATAAATATTTAATCAATTTTAATTCAATTTATTTATACAATATTATTTTAATTCATTTTTAAATATTTGTAGATATAAAGCTTCAAAATGTCCTAAATAATTATTCAATTATTTTTGAATTTATTTATGATGTTTAATATTTATTCATTTTTAAATAAATCTAAACATAATGCTTCAAAATGTCCTAAATAATTATTCAATTATTTTTGACTTTATTTATACAATATTATTTTAATTCATTTTTAAATATTTGTAGATTTAAAGCTTCAAAATGTCCTAAATATTTATTCAATTATTATTTTGACTTTATTTATGATGTTTAATATTTATTAATGTCTAAATATTTAATCAATTTTAATACAATTTATTTATACTATATTATTTTAATTTATTTTTAAATAAATCTAAACATAATGCTTCAAAATGTTCTAAATATTTATTCAATTATTTTTGACTTTATTTATGATGTTTAATATTAATTCATTTTTAAATAAATCTAAACATAATGCTTCAAAATTTCCTAAATATTTAATTAATTTTAATACAATATATTTATACTATATTATTTTAATTCATTTTTAAATAAATCTAAACATAATGCTTCAAAATGTCCTAAATATTTATTCAATTATTTTTGACTTTATTTATGATGTTTAATATTAATTCATTTTTAAATAATTCTAAACATAATGCTTCAAAATGTCCTAAATATTTATTCAATTATTTTTGACTTTATTTATGATGTTTAATATTAATTCATTTTTAAATAAATCTAAACATAATGCTTCAAAATGTACTAAATATTTAATCAATTTTAATACAATTTATTTATACTATATTATTTTAATTCATTTTTAAATAAATCTAAACATAATGCTTCAAAATGTCCTAAATATTTAATCAATTTTAATACAATTTATTTATACTATATTATTTTAATTAATTTTTAAATAAATCTAAACATAATGCTTCAAAATGTCCTAAATACTTAATCAATTTTAATACAATTTATTTATACTATATTATTTTAATTCATTTTCAAATAAATCTAAAGATAATGCTTCAAAATGTCCTAAATATTTAATCAATTTTAATACAATTTATTTATACTATTTTATTTTAATTCATTTTTAAATAAATCTAAACATAATGCTTCAAAATGTCCTAAATATTTAATCAATTTTAATTCAATTTATTTATACAATATTATTTTAATTCATTTTTAAATATTTGTAGATATAAAGCTTCAAAATGTCCTAAATACTTATTCAATTATTTTTGAATTTATTTATGATGTTTAATATTTATTCATTTTTAAATAAATCTAAACATAATGCTTCAAAATGTCCTAAATAATTATTCAATTATTTTTGACTTTATTTATACAATATTATTTTAATTCATTTTTAAATATTTGTAGATTTAAAGCTTCAAAATGTCCTAAATATTTATTCAATTATTTTTGACTTTATTTATGATGTTTAATATTTATTAATGTCTAAATATTTAATCAATTTTAATACAATTTATTTATACTATATTATTTTAATTTATTTTTAAATAAATCTAAACATAATGCTTCAAAATGTTCTAAATATTTATTCAATTATTTTTGACTTTATTTATGATGTTTAATATTAATTCATTTTTAAATAAATCTAAACATAATGCTTCAAAATGTCCTAAATATTTAATCAATTTTAATACAATTTATTTATACTATATTATTTTAATTCATTTTTAAATAAATCTAAACATAATGCTTCAAAATGTCCTAAATATTTAATTAATTTTAATACAATTTATTTATACTATATTATTTTAATTCATTTTTAAATAAATCTAAACATAATGCTTCAAAATGTCCTAAATATTTATTCAATTATTTTTGATTTTATTTATGAGATTTAATATTTATTCATTTTTAAATAAATCTAAACATAATGCTTCAAAATGTCCTAAATATTTATTCAATTATTTTTGACTTTATTTATGATGTTTAATATTAATTCATTTTTAAATAAATCTAAACATAATGCTTCAAAATGTCCTAAATATTTAATTAATTTTAATACAATATATTTATACTATATTATTTTAATTCATTTTTAAATAAATCTAAACATAATGCTTCAAAATGTCCTAAATATTTATTCAATTATTTTTGACTTTATTTATGATGTTTAATATTAATTCATTTTTAAATAAATCTAAACATAATGCTTCAAAATGTCCTAAATATTTATTCAATTATTTTTGACTTTATTTATGATGTTTAATATTAATTCATTTTTAAATAAATCTAAACATAATGCTTCAAAATGTACTAAATATTTAATCAATTTTAATACAATTTATTTATACTATATTATTTTAATTCATTTTTAAATAAATCTAAACATAATGCTTCAAAATGTCCTAAATATTTAATCAATTTTAATTCAATTTATTTATACAATATTATTTTAATTCATTTTTAAATATTTGTAGATATAAAGCTTCAAAATGTCCTAAATAATTATTCAATTATTTTTGAATTTATTTATGATGTTTAATATTTATTCATTTTTAAATAAATCTAAACATAATGCTTCAAAATGTCCTAAATAATTATTCAATTATTTTTGACTTTATTTATACAATATTATTTTAATTCATTTTTAAATATTTGTAGATTTAAAGCTTCAAAATGTCCTAAATATTTATTCAATTATTTTTGACTTTATTTATGATGTTTAATATTTATTAATGTCTAAATATTTAATCAATTTTAATACAATTTATTTATACTATATTATTTTAATTTATTTTTAAATAAATCTAAACATAATGCTTCAAAATGTTCTAAATATTTATTCAATTATTTTTGACTTTATTTATGATGTTTAATATTAATTCATTTTTAAATAAATCTAAACATAATGCTTCAAAATGTCCTAAATATTTAATTAATTTTAATACAATATATTTATACTATATTATTTTAATTCATTTTTAAATAAATCTAAACATAATGCTTCAAAATGTCCTAAATATTTATTCAATTATTTTTGACTTTATTTATGATGTTTAATATTAATTCATTTTTAAATAAATCTAAACATAATGCTTCAAAATGTCCTAAATATTTATTCAAATATTTTTGACTTTATTTATGATGTTTAATATTAATTCATTTTTAAATAAATCTAAACATAATGCTTCAAAATGTCCTAAATATTTAATCAATTTTAATACAATTTATTTATACTATATTATTTTAATTCATTTTTAAATAAATCTAAACATAATGCTTCAAAATGTCCTAAATATTTAATCAATTTTAATACAATTTATTTATACAATATTATTTTAATTCATTTTTAAATATTTGTAGATATAAAGCTTCAAAATGTCCTAAATAATTATTCAATTATTTTTGAATTTATTTATGATGTTTAATATTTATTCATTTTTAAATAAATCTAAACATAATGCTTCAAAATGTCCTAAATAATTATTCAATTATTTTTGACTTTATTTATACAATATTATTTTAATTCATTTTTAAATATTTGTAGATTTTTCAAAATGTCCTAAATATTTATTCAATTATTTTTGACTTTATTTATGATTTTAATATTTATTCATTTTAATCAAATAAATTTATTTATACTAAATTTTAATTTATTTTTAAATAAATCTAAACATAATGCTTCAAAATGTTCTAAATATTTATTCAATTATTTTTGACTTTATTTATGATGTTTAATATTAATTCATTTTTAAATAAATCTAAACATAATGCTTCAAAATGTCCTAAATATTTAATCAATTTTAATACAATTTATTTATACTATTTTATTTTAATTCATTTTTAAATAAATCTAAACATAATGCTTCAAAATGTCATAAATATTTAATCAATTTTAATTCAATTTATTTATACAATATTATTTTAATTCATTTTTAAATATTTGTAGATATAAAGCTTCAAAATGTCCTAAATAATTATTCAATTATTTTTGAATTTATTTATGATGTTTAATATTTATTCATTTTTAAATAAATCTAAACATAATGCTTCAAAATGTCCTAAATAATTATTCAATTATTTTTGACTTTATTTATACAATATTATTTTAATTCATTTTTAAATATTTGTAGATTTAAAGCTTCAAAATGTCCTAAATATTTATTCAATTATTTTTGACTTTATTTATGATGTTTAATATTTATTAATGTCTAAATATTTAATCAATTTTAATACAATTTATTTATACTATATTATTTTAATTTATTTTTAAATAAATCTAAACATAATGCTTCAAAATGTTCTAAATATTTATTCAATTATTTTTGACTTTATTTATGATGTTTAATATTAATTCATTTTTAAATAAATCTAAACATAATGCTTCAAAATGTCCTAAATATTTAATTAATTTTAATACAATATATTTATACTATATTATTTTAATTCATTTTTAAATAAATCTAAACATAATGCTTCAAAATGTCCTAAATATTTATTCAATTATTTTTGACTTTATTTATGATGTTTAATATTAATTCATTTTTAAATAATTCTAAACATAATGCTTCAAAATGTCCTAAATATTTATTCAATTATTTTTGACTTTATTTATGATGTTTAATATTAATTCATTTTTAAATAAATCTAAACATAATGCTTCAAAATGTACTAAATATTTAATCAATTTTAATACAATTTATTTATACTATATTATTTTAATTCATTTTTAAATAAATCTAAACATAATGCTTCAAAATGTCCTAAATATTTAATCAATTTTAATTCAATTTATTTATACAATATTATTTTAATTCATTTTTAAATATTTGTAGATATAAAGCTTCAAAATGTCCTAAATAATTATTCAATTATTTTTGAATTTATTTATGATGTTTAATATTTATTCATTTTTAAATAAATCTAAACATAATGCTTCAAAATGTCCTAAATAATTATTCAATTATTTTTGACTTTATTTATACAATATTATTTTAATTCATTTTTAAATATTTGTAGATTTAAAGCTAAACCTAAATATTTATTCAATTATTTTTGACTTTATTTATGATGTTTAATATTTATTAATGTCTAAATATTTAATCAATTTTAATACAATTTATTTATACTATATTATTTTAATTTATTTTTAAATAAATCTAAACATAATGCTTCAAAATGTTCTAAATATTTATTCAATTATTTTTGACTTTATTTATGATGTTTAATATTAATTCATTTTTAAATAAATCTAAACATAATGCTTCAAAATGTCCTAAATATTTAATCAATTTTAATACAATTTATTTATACTATATTATTTTAATTAATTTTTAAATAAATCTAAACATAATGCTTCAAAATGTCCTAAATATTTAATCAATTTTAATACAATTTATTTATACTATATTATTTTAATTCATTTTTAAATAAATCTAAAGATAATGCTTCAAAATGTCCTAAATATTTAATCAATTTTAATACAATTTATTTATACTATATTATTTTAATTCATTTTTAAATAAATCTAAACATAATGCTTCAAAATGTCCTAAATATTTATTCAATTATTTTTGACTTTATTTATGAGATTTAATATTTATTCATTTTTAAATAAATCTAAACATAATGCTTCAAAATATCCTAAATATTTATTCAATTATTTTTGACTTTATTTATGATGTTTAATATTAATTCATTTTTAAATAAATCTAAACATAATGCTTCAAAATGTACTAAATATTTAATCAATTTTAATACAATTTATTTATACTATTTTATTTTAATTCATTTTTAAATAAATCTAAACATAATGCTTCAAAATGTCATAAATATTTAATCAATTTTAATTCAATTTATTTATACAATATTATTTTAATTCATTTTTAAATATTTGTAGATATAAAGCTTCAAAATGTCCTAAATAATTATTCAATTATTTTTGAATTTATTTATGATGTTTAATATTTATTCATTTTTAAATAAATCTAAACATAATGCTTCAAAATGTCCTAAATAATTATTCAATTATTTTTGACTTTATTTATACAATATTATTTTAATTCATTTTTAAATATTTGTAGATTTAAAGCTTCAAAATGTCCTAAATATTTATTCAATTATTTTTGACTTTATTTATGATGTTTAATATTTATTAATGTCTAAATATTTAATCAATTTTAATACAATTTATTTATACTATATTATTTTAATTTATTTTTAAATAAATCTAAACATAATGCTTCAAAATGTTCTAAAT